>NW_019154086.1:2380949-2659872 GCF_002288905.1 Enhydra lutris kenyoni
GAGGAAGGGAGGGAGAAAGGAAGGAGGAAGGAAATGACATAACCATCAATCACATTTCAGATTAAAAGGATTAATAATACTGTATGTTTTGAAAATGTAGGTCATAAGTTGTCAAGGTCTTTGAGAGGGACAACTGGGAAACATCTTTCAAAATTTAGATTAAGCAGTAGACTGAAAATCAGTTTGTTGGATGAACTATTTGCCTCATAGTCAATTACCCAAAACCAACTCAGTTCATCTAAAATCAGTACCAGTATCTGAATTATTGAGGATTTTTCCCCCCAGGTTTTGTTTTGCTAAGCCTCTGGCACAGTATTTCCTTGCATTTTTGTGAGCTCTGCTCATTCGAATGTCAGTTTTATGTGTGTTTCACATTTCAATTGTTAAGTATTTGTTTATACTTACTCTTTTACTTGGGAATGCTTTTCATTTATTAGAGTTTATTACCTTGTAGCTGTGTAAGGATGTGTGCCCTGTCTCCACCTCCTCCAGACTTGCCTCCATCAATGGGCATTGAACAGCTTTGGCAAAGGTCCTACATCTGATTTAGGAAAACTGACAGACAGATTCCCACAGAACAACGTGTAATGGTTTGCATGAGGTCATCATAACATGTTGGTTGCTGGAAAAGAATAGAGATCTCTTAACTCGGGCTCTTAATACTTAATACTTAATACAACTATCACCACCATTACCCTCGCTTCCAGTAAAGGAAACTGATTTTAAAAGTCACGGCTCTTGACACTCAGTCAAATATTATATATTACAGAAATATGGCAAGTCTTCTCGAGAATTCAACACATGTTCAATTTATTATGAGAAGGGAATTTTAAACAGTATTCCCACAGAAGTGTCTTGGATCTCAAATGTATTAAATCATAGTAATTGCACAATAACACTTGATACAGAAAGGAGACAAGAAACACAACTTATGTGTTATCCTAACTCTGTGAATTCTTGTCTGGTTCAGAACTGTTCTAAGGGGCGCCTGAATGGCTCAGTCAGTTAAGCATCTGCCCTTGACCTCAGGTCTTGATCCCAGGGTCCTGGGATCTAGCCCCAAGGCAATCTCCCTGCTCAGTGGGGAGCCTGCTTCTCCCTCTCCCTCTGCTCTCCATCCTGCTTGTGCTCTGTCAAATAAATAAATAGAATCTTCTTTAAAAAAAAACAAAAAAACCT
Source organism: Enhydra lutris kenyoni (assembly GCF_002288905.1). Lineage (NCBI taxonomy): Eukaryota > Metazoa > Chordata > Mammalia > Carnivora > Mustelidae > Enhydra > Enhydra lutris. The sequence continues at coordinate 2,382,129 of NW_019154086.1, forward strand.
TCTAAATTAGAAGTGAAACTGGCTTTTAAAATACAGAATGGCGGGGGCACATAGGTGGTTCAGTCATTAAGTGTCTGTCTTGGGCTCAGGTCATGATCCCAGGGTCCTAGGATGGAGTCTTGCATCAGGCCCCTCGCTCAGCAGGGAGCCTGCTTCTCCTTCTGCCTGCTACTCCCTTTAACTTGTGTTCTCTCTCTGTCTCTGACAAATAAATAAATAAAATCTTTAAAAAAACAATAAAAAATGAAATACAGAGTATATTTAGGAAACCAGAATATTTTAATTTTAGAGTTAGAAGAACATTAAAAACACAAATGTCTTCTCAATGTAGTTATTTATTTCCAGGCATGCGTGTTAAAGCCCTAAGGAATATAATTTTGTGACTCTCATTTTGTTTTTCTTTGTATGTTGTGTTGAAAAATAACCTTCCTTCAGATTTTGGGTTCATACTGGGTGTGTTTTCCACCTCTTCCTTTTGCTTGTCATTTGGAATTAGGAGGAGTGTGTGTTAGAAGGTAAAGAGGAATGTCAGTGGCCAGCTAACCAGGAGAAAACAGTTGAAGGTTGTTTGTCATTTTCATAAGAAATAAAACAGCTATTTGTTGGCTATTTATATAGCTGTTTATTTCTACATACTACACAAGTAAACAGAGCTTATTCTTCCCTTCTCATCCTCCTGCTGTATTTAAGAACCAGTGGATTGTAGAGATTATGTTAGCTGTTCTGTGTTGGGTTGAGTTAGGTCGTGCAAGAACTGGCCCATTTGCCTACACGCCAGAAGAGACACACGCCCTTTCTGTTGTGCTCTAGGGTCCCTCTTCAAGTCAGCAAGAGACAAGCCAAACTGCCCAACAGAGAACCTTTGAGAGGTTCTCTGTTGAGAGGAGGCAGTTGTGGTAAATTAAAATGTGAAGTCATGAAGTCAGACGATTTTTATCATTAGTCTCAAGAGAGCCTGCTCTGCGCAAGCAAGAATAAAATCTTTCTGGAGAAAACCTCCATCTTCATTATAAAAATCAAAGTTGGGGCAAAATGTAAGAAGTGTTTGTTTCTCTGGGACATTAGCTACTTTCGTTTCCTCAGCCCATGTGTGGATGAGTGAGAGCCCAGAGCTAAAGGGAGTGTGACAACCCTATGCTTGAGAATCCTTAGCTGTTTACAGCAAGAAGGATGGGACACAGAAAGGGGAACAAAGAGAAAGAGGCAGAATGTGTATCTAAATTCTTGAGCTTTCCTCCATATCCTATTTTAGCAGTCCCTACAGTATTAGGATTTCCAATGTTCAGGCGGTGGACTATTCTGTAACTGGGTAGAATAGGTTCCTGATCAATATTGGCCACACCCCAATATAACATCTATATACACATACACATATAAATGTATGTATATATGTGTGTGTGTGTGTGTGTGTGTGTATGGCACGCCAGTGAGCGGAAGGGACCCACCTCTCACTCTTGTCTTCCAGATCACTATATGCAGGTGCTGGTCTGTCAGCACGAATGCGTGAGGGAACTCGCCACTCGCCCTGGCCGCCTCTCTCCGATTGAGAATTTTCTTCCCCTTCATTATGACTACCTACAGTTTGCCTACTATCGAGGTAAAGTGTGGATCGTCCCGGAAGACCTTTGGGGAAGGGGTGTCGTTCATCATTACAGACATTGAATTTTCCTCTGTATTTCCCACTTTACCATTGAGGCAATGTGGGTTTATGGCTTTTTTTCTCTCATCTCACATCACCGCCACTCAGGCCAAAGAGAGCACTTGTGAAACCACAAGTGGGCAAATGCTGTGATGATGTCCTGAAAATTTTCTTAGACACATTTTACATGATTTTCAATTTAATATTAAAAGGTCATATATTTGCAAGTTCAAAGACCAAATATCATAAAAGCCTCCCTCTCTTCCTTTTTTCTGCAGCCCAATTTCATGCCCTACAACCCAGTTTCCAATTTATGTTTTTTTAAAACATGTATACACACACACCCTAACATATTTCCCCCTCTCATACACAGAAGGTGGCATATTATTTACACTGATTTTTTACATTGCTTTCTTCACTTAATAATATATATAAGTAAGGAGGGTGCGCGTAGGTGGTGCAGTTGGTTAAGCATCTGGTTCTTGATTTCAGCTTAGGTCATGATCTCAAGGTCCTGAGACGAAGCTCATTGGGTTCTGTGCTGGGCGAAGAGCCTACTTAAGATTATCTCTCTCAATAATAATAATAATAATAATAATAATAATAATAATAGTACCAGGGGTGCCTGGCTGGCTCAGTTGGTAGAGCATGCTACTCTTGATCACGGGGTTGTGGGTTTGAGCCCCATGTTGGGTGTACAGATTACTTAAAAATAAAATCATAAAAAGTATTTTTTAGTAGGTTGGATCTATGAAATTACCCTTTGCTTAGGTCAGTAAAAGCCAAATTTTGGCAATTTTATATGGTCTAACCTAATTGTATTGATACATGGAGATCTTCCTCATTAATTTTTCTTTACACCCACATGCCATTGTACTGTAATTTATTTTATGTGTCTCCTTACTCATGGGTATTGTGTTGTTAGTAACTGGTATTTCAATCAAGGATCAAATGTGTAATATTTTATGTAAGTTCACATCCACAAGTGAATATCTATAGGATGAGTTTCTGGAAGTACGAGTCCTGTGTCAAATCATTCATTCATTTTAGATTTTGATAGATGTTGCCAAATTTTCTTCCATGTATAGTACATTTTTCATTGCTCATCAACAGAATATATTGTGAAATTTTAGATTATTACCGAATCCCACTAGGTGAAAATTTTTATCTCAGTATAGTTTTAATTTCTATTTATCTAATTGAGAAGGAGAGATTGAACATCTTTCCTCACGCTTATAAGCAATTAATAGAATTGGGATTGCTGAAATCGGTTTTAGATGTCGTGTGGTCGAACTCAGGACAAAAACAAAATTAACTGCCAAAATTCTGCTCTGCTTATTTGTATTAACTAATGGAAGTTGTCAACAAACATCTTCAGGTGGAAACTTGTAATAATTGATGTAAAACATCTAGCACCAAAGCAGACCAAAGGTAGTACCATTTTAAACACCTGAAATCATGTCCTTTCTTTTGTCTGTGGCTATCTCTTTCGAAGTATGATTAGCACAGAGTGTTGTATTAGTTTCAGGTGTACAACATGATGACTTGACCATCACTCAGGGCTCATTAATGATAAGCATGGTCACCATCAGTCACCCAACAACGTTATTACAGTCTTACTTTATTCCCTATGCTAAACTTTTCAGCTCTGTGACTTATTCATCTTACAACTCAAAGTTTGTACTTCCTGATCCCCTTAATTTCCCCCATCCCCTCACGCACCTCCCCTCTGGCAGCCATCAGTTGTTTCTCCGTATTTGACAATCTGTTTTGGTCTGTGACCATTTCTGCATATGCTGTTCAGCTTCACCTTATCCTCCCTCTTACTCGTGTTTACTGCGGACCTCTCACAGGCATGTTGAAGTATTTCTTACAACCCCCTAGATGGACCTAGCCTGACTCTAATGCTACAACTCCTTGGTCTTTCAGTTGGTGAATATGTGAAAGCCTTGGAGTGTGCCAAGGCTTATCTTCTCCTCCATCCAGATGATGAGGACGTCCTAGACAATGTAGATTACTATGAGAGTCTCCTGGATGACAGCAGCGACCCAGCATCCATTGAGGCCAGAGAGGTGAGACCAAGGTCCTGAGAAGAAACTGCATTCTGCTAGATGCTCTGGGCAGAATTGGTAAAAATGTAGCACTGCTCTGGAAGATATCTAGCCATTGAGTCAAGGTTCTAGAAAGCAGTTCTTTTGTACTTCAGTATTAATGCCAGAAGCATATTTTTCTCCTACATGACAGCTTGTGAAAATCTATTGAGAAGGAGACTTTTTGTGCAGCTGTGAATATTTTTTTAGCTCACTTGTCACTGTCTATTGAAAAATATTTCCACTTGAACATTTATCTTATTTCTTAACTGTTATTTAAATATAAACTTTTCATTCATTTCTTTTTTCCTCTAGGATTTGGCAATGTTTGTGAAGCGTCATAAAATGGAATCAGTACTAATAAAATCAGCTGCAGAGGGCCTGGGATTTTCATACACAGAACCGGTAAGAGCAAAGAGGGAAAAGGAAATGTGTTTTAAAAGAATACTCAATTGACTTCTTTTTTTTTTTTAATATTTTATTTATTTATTTGACACCGAGCGAGAGAGAGAGATCCCAAGTAGGCAGAGAGGCAGGCAGAGAGAGAGGAGGAAGCAGGCTCCCTGCTGAGCATGAGCCCTATGTGGGGCTCCATCCCAGGACCCTGAGATCATGACCTGAGCCAGAGGCAGAGACTTCACCCACTGAGCCATCCAGGCACCCCCTCAGTGGACTTCTTATTCATGATTTTATTTCCCAGCTTGATTTACTGAAGTTTTTTTTTTTTGAAATTCCATTTTTATTTATTTTATTTATTTATTAATTTTATTTATTTTATTTTATTTTATACACATTTTTATACACAATTTTATTTATTTATTAATTTCAATGTTTTAATTATGTTCAGTTAGCCAACATATAGTTTATTGAAGAGTCTTATCTCCTGTCTTGTATTAACAAAACCCAGGGAGGCAGGGGTGGGTGTTTACTCAGTGTATGATAAACATTAAAAGACTTTAATAGATCTCCATATCACTGAGATCCAAAGTCAAAAGCAGATATATTTGGGGGGAAGAGAAATGTTTTGCACCTGTTGCATTTGCCTCAGGATTGTTTTATGTCTTAAATTCTGGATGCGAGCTTTTGTATTTCTCCTACACATTTTAAAGACTAGAAAGACTTCATACAGAACAAAATCAGTGTCACCTGTACTATTCATCATGCTGACTTTTCTCCACTTGTCCATGTTGACTTTTAGTCATTCTTCATGTGAAGATACAACTTTGCCGGTACAGAGAGATTTCTGTTCTGATTTTTATTTAAGTTGTCATAAGCAATTTCTACATTTTTACAGCTTTTCAGATGATTTTTAGCTATGTAAATAGAATTGACGTGCAATAAATTAACTGTTCTCCTGACACTGGACGTCTGATTTGTTTCTGATTTCTTTCTACCATGTTTAATGCATGAAGCATTTTCCCTCTGTATTGAACTATGCCCTATGAATAAATTACCAGGAATGGGATTATTCTGCCATAAAAAGACATGAGAAGTTTTAAAGTTCTTGAAATTGCTTTTCTAAGGGAATTTTCTGATACCTTCACTGGTTCTAGAAGTGCGTGAAGTACCAGTTTACTATGAATACCTCAGCAATGAGAAATAACATTAAAAATCATTTATATTTCTTATATACAAAATGGTATATCACTGTTGTTTTCATTTGTATTTCTTTGATGGCTAACAAAAATTAACTTTTCACATATTGTCTTAATTACTTTTTCTGTGACCTGAATTATCTGGACATGCCTTTTTTCATATATCTGTTAGTTAACTATATAAGTTCTTTACATTTGTACCTGTCACATATTCATAAAAAAGTACTATTTGTAATATATCCTATTTGTAACATTCTTTTCATTACTGTCTTATGTTTTTATTGGCATATTTTAAAAATTAGGAAAATTTTTAAGTATACTAATTCTAAATAATGTTTATAGTATGCTTATACCTGGCCTTACTTATTTTTTTAATTGCATTCAATGTCTATAGTATGCTTATACCCAGCCTTACTTATTATTTTTTTAATTGCATTCTCCCAGGAAACTTCAGAAAAGTTACTTTATGATCCTGCACAGATAATTAATCAAGCTGGACTTTCTTGTTTGTTTTATTCATGAAACATAAGGGAGTTGGACTGAATGATCTCTTAATTGTCTTCCTGACATCAAATTTTATCCACTTCTTGGATAAAAAATATAAATACTTAAGCTAATTCCCTTTTATTTTCAAAAATCCATTTGTGCATCATTTTATCTTTGCCCATGTTTCATTGCCTTTAGGTTTTCTTTTTACTAATTAAAAAAATATTGTATCTTAATACAATATGCAAGTTTCCCAATGTTTTAGATCTTTTGAGTGTTTTAAATTTATATTTTCTTTTTATGCATTATATTTTAGTGACAAAGCTATTGATTTTTTTTTAATTTAAAACAGAATTATTGGATCCGGTATGGTGGACGACAGGATGAGAATCGGTGAGTTCTTCATTCAGAACACAATCCGTTTACTTTTAATGAGAAGAAATACTTAGAGTCATACCCATTATAAGGATCTTAGCTCAATGAAATAGGCAAAAAGATATAATTAAATGAATTCTACACTGGGAATTAGAAGCTCAGCCTTCTGGTCCCAGCTCGCTCTTTCTACAGTCATGTGACCTTGGGTGCTTTGTTTTCCTTTCTAGTCTTCTGTGTTCCCTCCAAGGAAGGGGTTGGATCAGGTGATCTCTGAAGGTGACACCTTCTGTGGATTCTGTTTTTGATTAATAGAATAGAGCTTAGTTTTTTCTTGTTAATGCTGAATTCCCTTACTGTATTTGAAAGCAGGAAGCCCAAAAAGTTTCACTGCAAGCTAAACTACTCGGTGTCATTAACTCAATCAGAAATGAAGAGACTTCATTTTTTGAAATGATAGAAGTAAAAAAATCAATTTACATGTTACAAGCAGTTTGAGGAATCATAGAATGTTGGAGTTACATGTTTGAGCTGATCTGGTCTAGCCTGTTAATTTTCCAAATTCAGAAATCAAGGTTCTGACAAGGCAAAGGACTCTTTTGGAGTGTCACCATGAAGGACTGGTAGATGAAAATCTTCCTATTCAAAATCTTGTGGTCTTTCTCTAGGTGGCAAGGCCTCAATCCTGGGTGGTTTAAAATTATTACAAGAGCTCCAAGAGTGGACATGCAGAGTTGGATTTGTTCAGTCTGTGTATATTGAAAGGATATCATGCTGTGATTTGTATATTTTCCAAGTTTGAAACTTGTGTCTTCTTTTTTGGAATAGTCAAGAACCACTGCACGAGATCATGCTTTATTTCAGTTCAGCTATTGTTTGGGGTGTGCTCTATGCTCAGGACAAAAATAACAACACTCCAAGCATTACAAAGATGCACGTGCTAATATTTTTCTGCTCTTTTGAGACTTAATGTCTAATCTCAAGAAGGGTGAAGTTATGGATACAATTAACTGTCAAGAAAAAAAAGGGTGCTAAGAAGAGTAAGGTGCCCTTTGTCTTTGAACATCCTTAATCAGTGGGAAATTCCATTTCAATTGTTTTTAATGGGCAGGGTCCCTTCAGGAGTGAACGTGGAAGGGGCAGAAGTTCATGGATTATCAATGGGGAAAAAGTCATCGCCCAAGATAGATCGAGACTTAAGAGAGGGTAAGTATCTGTGCACTTCTGCTTACAGGAGGGAAAGGAGGAGGTAGGACTTGGCTCGTTGTTATTTAAATTAAGGAAGAGTCCACTTTCTCTGGAAACTAAGGAATAGGACTAAGCTACTATATTTTATGACATTCTGAAAGCAAGACTTGAAAACAGTGTCTCAGATTTGTATGTCATCACCTTTGGTTTCCAACAAAAATGTTTCCAGATTCACTCCCTTATCTGTTGCCCACAGGAGTCCTGTGAACTAGGCAGGGACAGAATGATCAGTTGAGTACCTGAGGCTTGGAGAGGTCGCGGGGCTTCTGTCACCTAGTGAGTGAGTGCCAGATAGTACAGAGTATACTGCACATCAGAGGAACTTGAAGAGACAGGTCACAGGACTATCAGCTGAGTTCATCTACGGTGCTTGAAGCACATATATTCGAGCAGGACTCCGAGTGGTGAGTAGAATTTAGGTTGCATTGACAGCGGTGTGGAGGGAGCCATATTAGTGGATAAAACAATGGAACAAAGGCACAGACATGGAGAGAGCAGAATGTGATATACTTACATCAGATCAAAATTCATAGAAACACATGTAGAGTGTTGTCAAAGTAGTTTTTAGATAAAGCTAAATGTTGTTATAATTTATAATTTCTCAGGCAAATTTATACACAGTTCATTTGAATACTGGAAGCATCTCATATGAGACAACTGTCCCCACTTTCCAGGCAAGAAAACTGAGGCCCACGGAGATACAGTGGCACGTCCAGTGTCTCACAGCTCATAATGGGTTAAGCAGGCATTCAAACCCAGGTTTTTGAATCCAGATCTAGATCCCATTTTCCCTTACTTAGCTGGAGGTGGAACATAAAAGTGTCTAGAGATCCAAAATGCATCCTTTATTGATTAAATAACAGCAAGATAAGCAGGTTTTAAAAACCTGCGTTGAGAAGTACAGTACTCCTTTCCCCCACAAGATAGTGTGACAGCACATTCCTCCAGCTGATTGGAAAACATCTGGCTCTCCACAGCTCTCACATTTCCCAGCCCTTTCCTTCCTCAGCTTCCAAGTCAGTTTGAGGCAGTAAACAGGATAAAACACTCATCTAATCTGACCTGGCCCCCAGTTTGTAGCCACAAAGCCTAAGCTGTTCTACAAATGCCAGAGAGTTCCATGGTCAGCCAGAGTTCGTGTTGCTTTTTCAGCTGAGAAATCACCCAGGAAGTACGTGCCAGGAAGCCAGCACTTTGCTGTAAAGGTTTGGGAAACTCCAGGATGGTTGCCAAATTTCAAAGCTTTTTTTTTTTTTTTTTTTTCCCCCCCGGCTCCCCAGGACTTTGGTGTACAGCAGCTGACTAGGAAGGCTAGCATGAAGAGTAGATCAGGAGACTATACCCAGGAGGGGGAGAGACCGTGACTGGCTGGGCTACCAAAGTCTATCATTTCTGTAGAGTTTGCTTAGTTGAATGGGCTACTGAATCTTAGGATGTCCTCTGGGAAACCACTGGAAAGACTTCTGTGGAGTCACTGGAGATTTAAATAGTTTCTAAATTAAGAACAGTGGTAGACAGAGGCAAAGTTCCCAACCAGAAAACGCTTTCCTATCTTAGTCTGGCTCCAAGCACATGTCAGGGAGGTAAGAAAGCTTGCGTGTTTCACAGAGTAGACTATATTTCAGCTTTTCTCCTCCTCCACAAAGCGACTGTCATCTACTTGGTTGCCTGACGGCAATTAGTAGCATTCACACTGGACTTCTCCGAAGCATTACAGGAGTGGCCCAGGACCATGTCCCAGACAGACTCCAGTCCACGGAATATGCCTATCATGAAACTAAGAACACCCATCCCTTACCCATTCTCCTTTCACGTGCCAGTTTCCAAAGGTCCTGCTCCACAATCATCCCGTCAGTATAGTAGAAATGACATTGAACTTGGAATCAGGCATCCCAGTTTCCAGGATTGGTTAGTCTGTTGTGCTGTGGTGTGATGGACACCTAGAGACTTGAGGCCTTTGGGCTCTGTGATCTTCAGCTGTAAAAGAAGGGCAACAACTTTGTGCTGAGGAACAGTGTGAAAAGTCTTCTGTAGACGTAAAGGGCTGTGCTCACATAAGGTCTGGTTACTTAGCACATCCCTGTTGTGACTTGTAGGACACTGTAATATTTATGGTAAAATGCTGCTTCTTGCCATGTGAGCCACAGGCAGTGAGCACAAAGGAGTATTTTCCTAGATGATCCCTCTTTATTGCAACTGGAGAATCCGAGCCAGGCACATACTTTATGAATGAGAGAAGAATTAAGTTGTTTAGCTGAATCTCCTTGAGCTGTGGTTAGGAGTTGGCTGAAGCCATCAGATCAGGCCCCAGGAACCACAACTTATTGGAGCACAGTTTTATTTTTATTTTAATGTTTTCCTCTGTCTGGTGTGCTACTAGTCACACACTACGTGTGTGTGTTTCAATGACAGTGTTTGTTTTTCCTCCTCCTCCCTCCTTCTCCTCCTCCTCCCTCCTCCCTCCTCCTCCTCCTCCTCTCTCCTCGCTCTTCCTCCTCCTCCTCCCTCCTCCTCCTCCTCCTCCCTCCTCCTCCTCCTCCTTCTTCTTCTTCTATTATTTTTTTCCCTTTTGGCTAGTGGGTGGGTAGTTGGTTGTGTCTTGTGAAATGCATGTGTGGGAAGCCTCTGTATAAAAGTCTATGCTCAGTGGTGATTGTGTTAACTACATGAAAGGCAGGTTTCTCGTATGGATTCTGCCTGAAGCTGTGAGTGGGCGGGTAGTTAAGACTCCTTTGTACTCTGTCCCTTCTCCTGATCTTTGTATGTTCCATGTGGCGTGACTAGGAGAACTGGCAATGTCCCTGTAGCCCTTTGAAAATATACTCCTTTATACTTATTAAGATGCCACACTTAGAACTTAACATAATAGACCAGGCATATATTCCTATAATACTAAATAATCAACATTGTAATAGCAAATACTTCTACAGAACTTAGGAATGATAGACATTTTTCTAAATGTTTTAGTTTTAGTAACTGTTAAAAGTTGTCTCTTGAAAATCAGGTCATTATATTTAAAGTTCATATACTCTCAAGAGAGGAAAGGAAAAAATATGATATAATACAGACCAACCTGGTTCACTCAACCCTTTATCTGTCATCCATTTCTTTTTGACTTTTATATTAGAAGTGCTTTTCAGTGAACCGACAAGTCGCTTGTCTTTCTTGTTGAAGGAACATCTCTTTTACCTAAGTGGGAATGGAATATGTGGTTTACTTTTCCAAATATTTGGGAAACTGCCTTAATTTGGCTATGGATCTTAAACAGCTACGTAGATTAGAGCAACTTTTCCCAAACAACCTGTGTTTTATGTTAAGAGGTCCTGTTGGGGAGAGGAATGTTCTGGTCTTTTATTGCTGCCAAAATAAATAAACAAATAAATAAATCACAAATGTAGCAGCTTACAATAATATACATTCACTATCCCACATTTTGGGGGGTCAGAAATTTGGGGGTAGCTTGTCAAGGTCCCTTGCTTCACAGTCTGGCACAGGCTTCCCTCAAGTTTTTGATCATCTCTGAGATCTCACTTGACTGGGGAACTATCTTCTTCTCAGCTCAGAAGATAGAATTTGGTTCCTAAAGTCTTAGTGGACAGTGGTCCTCAGTTCCTAGTTGACCACTGGCTGGAGGAGGCCTCCTCATTCCTTGCTGCATGAGTCTGTCTACAATGAAAGCTGAGAAGGCAATAGGCAGACTCTGCCAGCAGGATGGAAGTTGCAGTCTCATGTAATTCAGTCACAGAAGTGATGCCCCATCACCTTTGCCATATTCTGTTGTTAGAAGTGTGTTCCAGTCCCCACTCACACTTGAGAAAAGCAAGTTACGTAAGTCCATGAATCCCAGGAGGCAGTGATCATCAGGGGGCCGTCTTACAGTCTCTCTGCCATAGGAACAAAGGAAGGAGGGAGGAAAGAGGAAGGAGAGAAGAAGGAAGGGAGGAAGGAAGAAAGGAAGGAGAGAGGAAGGAGGAAGAAGAAAAGAAGGAGGAGGAAGGAAGGAAGGAGGAAAGAAGGAGTGAGGAAGGAAGGTTGGTTTTTGTGCTCAATTAAGGGAGAGAACTGCTTCATGCTATCTTGATAGTCAGGATATTCATGCCTATTTACATATTAAAAGTTCTAAGAAGTCCTCTTAAATTTTATGTAACCTAATACTTCCCAAACATATTTGATCAAGAAACTCCTTTTCTCATCAAAAGCTTTCTGCAGAACAAAGGCTGAGAAACACTGAATTGTGTATGTATGTGTATATATATATTTTTCTCTGTTCATCCAAAAGATTGGTACTAAAACTATACCTCGTGGTCAGATTCCTGGAATCTGAGAAATTCTGTATTTATAGATTTCTTATGACAATCTAAAAAAATTAATAAGGGCAACTAGTGGGTCATGTAAATAACCACCTGATAGCCAAGTCCCACCATGAGACTTCACACTGCAGTGGGTGAGGCTACTAACCCACTGGCACCCGTTGGTGATACTTCAGTGACTGAAGACTAACAAAATATGAAGCCCAACAAATGTATAAATAATGTATCAGGAGCAGACGAAGGCCCAAATTTATCATGGTACACTACAACTTCATAGTAATTGCAATTGAGAGAAGTTGCAGTGCAATGAGTCATTACACAACAGAAATACTATAAAGGATGCTGGCTCCAAAGAATCTGGGCCAGATCAGTGAGTAGAACATTCCTGTGGAATGTAGCTTTTTGGTTCCTGCAAAATAACATTAACCATTTAATTAATATTGTTAACTTGAATTTAGTTAGTTTTATGGTCTTGCTTTTATTTAATCTTATGAATTGCTTTTGGTATTACAGTTATATGAAACTGTAAAGATAAATAAATACGACACTTACAGTTTTATAATTGTAAGTGTGGAAGCAAAATTGGGATAAAAAAAATGTGTCAGCACTGCCTCTCCTTAGGGAACTTTTCCTTTAAAGGATAACCATATATTATTAAAGATTGGGAGACGCTGTCTTTTTATCTTAATACTCCACTAATGGTGGACTGTAATGAATCTTTCATCATAACTAGAATATTAATAAACGTGGTGCTGTTCCTTAGTTTCACCAGTTAATTTTAAAGGACTAGAGAGGACATCCATTTCCGTTGGTTTCTTCCTTCTTCACCTGATGTGCTGTAGGTCCATGTGTTGGGGACCATTGAGGGAGAAGAAGGGAACAGCTGAGCCCTCCCTGTGCCTCCCTCCCAGGTGGACTCTTGTTATTGACAGGCATGTGTCAGGTCCTTTAGGAGTTTATAAAGACCAGAACATTTTTTTTTTTCCTTTTCTGTTCAATTTTTTAGCTCAAGCTGGTTGCACTGCATTACAGCTGAAGATTTCCTTGCCAACAGAAGCTTCATCCTTCAGTTCTGTCCTCTGTGAGGAAAGAGCCTGGTCAGGTCTAGATTTTTGTCATTAACCACCTAAAGCATGACCCCAAATCATCTCCTTTTGAAAAGCCCACATGGGCTAATTTCATGAAGTTGTGGGCCCTATCCAGGGAGAGAGCCAGGGCCTATAGGAAACCTTCCCATGCATAGAAAGTAATATAAAGATTTGCCCAGAGAACAGAAAAAAAAAATAAATATTCCACAAACAAGACCATTTAGAGTCAATTAGGTGGCGGGAAGGAGACTAGGAAGGATTTGGCTGGCTTGGGTGTGGCTGTCCTGATGGTACATTTACCAGCTGAGTTTTCTAGTGAAGATATTTCTCTCCATACTGCGGTATATATGTCACGTATGGGGGCACAAACATGTGATCAAGTAATGTGATGTTTTAACAGAGTGAGGAGCCAAGTGTTGTGGGGAAGGATGTGTGCAGTTACAAAGAAAATTCTAGAAGTTCTCTGAACATCATCCTGTGAGATTCCTAGTCTGCTTTGCAGGATCATTGCTGGAATCAAATGAAAAGATAGTGTAGCAAACCCACAATACTGTACAAATGTGACACCATTATTGTGATGTTATGGAGAAACCTGGTTGTCAGACATCTGTCTTTTTCCTGAATCCATAGTGTACATAGCAAGATTCCAACGTGTCTTTGCATTCTTAAGTATTCATGAGCAAAAGTATTCATGAGCAAACTGATTCTCATGAATTTCACATTGAAAACTGATGGGTGTCCTGTGCTTCCCCCACCTTGGGAACAGAGGTAACAGAGAAGACGGTATGTTCTGTCTCTTCAGGTGGCCCTCTGCTCTATGAGAACATCACGTTTGTCTATAACTCGGAACAGTTGAATGGGACTCAGCGGGTTCTCCTGGATAACGTCCTGTCAGAGGAACAGTGCCGGGAGCTCCACAGCGTGGCCAGTGTGAGGACCCGGGTGGGAGGGGAGCCTGATGGAGCTGACCTGGTGGGAGCCCTGGAGCTCTCTGGTCCTGGTCTCACTTGGAGTCAGGAAACCAGGCCTGAAATGTCACTTTCTTTAGGACAAGCACATCAGTGTGGGGGCATTTTCATAGCCTGCATTGGGATGATTTGAATTTTGTCCAGATCTGGACACAACTCCTGGATCTGTAATAGTTAGTGACTTTATACCTAGGACAATAGCCATTCAGCATGTGTTCTGCTACCATATAAAGTCACTGGGAAATCTCTACATTTTAATCAATAATTAACCAATATATTGAACATTGATAGCCTGTTTCTACAAATCTAGTATTTCATGATGAACATGGAGAGTGAAGTCTAAATGAAGATACCTCTTTGGATGGGAAGAATTAATGATATCAGGATCCTGGTATAAAATAAGGTTGGGTCTGAGCATTGACTGTGGTCCTTAGTTTCCTGGAAGTCAGGGCAAAAAGGGAGAGCTGATGAAGTCATCACTGTCATTAAGAAAGCATCTTCTTGTATTTTGCTTCCAGGGAATCATGCTTGTTGGTGATGGATACAGAGGGAAAACTTCACCCCATACACCCAATGAGAAGTTTGAAGGTGCAACTGTCCTGAAAGCACTCAAAGTAAAGTCGTAGCTTGGGTTTGGGTTCCTAAGAGTCCATCAAATACCTTCTGTGCATGTAGACACAGGAAACAGGAGAGTCAAGACGGTAGATGTGTCAGGAGAAGTGAAGGGAGAAAGCATGAAATGATATCTCCATGGTTTTAAATCACTCCTTGGTTCCCTTCATTGAGTCATCAACTTATCAAACATTGTAGATCCTAAATTCATATCTGACAAATAATATACAGCCCCCTCTCCTCCCCATCCTCAAGGAGATCCTGGGGCAATGCAAAAACGTACTGAACCCCATGATGATTCTGCCCCAAACCATGTGTTGTTGGGGAGAAAGAAGTGTTCTCTGAGAGGAGACAAGAGGAAGAGATTAGGTTTCAGTGTTCCCACTGTGATGAGGAAGGATGAATTTCAGTGGCTCATTTTCCTAACCCAAATCCAAGAGCAGCATAAGGCTGTATTCCCACTGGCCAGTGCAAACGTGATCCTCTTTACACTGCCTTACTGGAACCTAGTGCCTGTTTTTTCTCACGCCTTCCGGTCAACCCAGCCCGATTTCATGCTCTTCTTTGTCTTCAGTTTGGTTACGAAGGCCGAGTTCCCCTGAAGAGTGCCCGTCTGTTTTATGACATCAGCGAGAAGGCTCGAAAGATTGTAGAATCCTATTTCATGCTGAACTCAACCCTGTATTTTTCCTATACACACATGGTCTGCCGAACAGCCCTGTCTGGTAAGATTCCAGAGTCTGAACATTTTCCCTCCTACCCATGGTGAAATGAGAATGGAAACAATGTAAAACAAAGTTCTGTTACATGTTAGAGTCATGGTTTAGCAAAGTTGTAAATTCCCCAAACAGAAGCAGCTTGTTCACTCTTTGCTCCCCCTTCCCTCTGTTTCTCCTTGTTTGAGCCCCTCAAGTTCCAGAAGGCCATCGCTTTGCCTGTCTTTCCTTTCACAACCATTTCCCCTACTTGCTTAAAGTCACACAGAGAAGGACATCCGTGCTTTAGGTTTCACTTTGCAGGGAACCAGGAACCTGGAAATTATAGTCCCCCATCACACCCTGAAGCGTTAAGTGGTTGCATAGAAGATGAAGGGATTTTTCAAAGAAATGTTCTTAAAAAGGCAGAGACCTCCTCACTTGTGGTTGTTGTCATGATTTCTCTCCTAGATCTTCTCTTCCATGCCCTGTTGAGTGGGAGGGGAAGAAGAATGTCATGGGAGGAGACTGACACGTGAACTTTCAGCTGAATCAAACTTTTCTTTTTACATTTTCATTTCACCCCTCTCCTTCGTCTTTCCTGCATGAAGTCTGACCCATGGAATGCATGGAATTTTTATTTTGTATCTTCATATCAAGAAACTTTCACAGGAGAACAGGCAGGCGTGATTTGTCCACAGTTTCACAAGTTTGCACCAAAGCAGGACCCGTCTCTTGACAGCTCAGTTGGTTCGTTCATCTCTGTGGGTCTCTCTTGTATCTCCTCAAATTCGCAAAGGGCACTAGTGATGGGAGAAGACAGGCTGTCAGCTTGGCTGGTGGAGGTTCCTGCTCTCCTGTCATCTCACCTGTTCCCTTTTCCGGCAGGTCAGCAGGATAGAAGAACGGACCTCAGTCACCCCATCCACGCTGACAACTGCCTGTTGGATCCTGAGGCCAACGAATGCTGGAAGGAGCCTCCTGCGTACACGTTCCGGGACTATAGGTACAAGCATCACCACCTTCACTGATGAAGCTTTTGCTCAACAGTTACCAACTCTCCATGGAAACTAAAAACCTCATCTGTTTGGCTTGTCATCAGATTCATCTCAGTGAAGCAGAGATTCTCAAATAACCTTCCTGAAGCCACAACCAGGAAGGGACTTGGCCATCTCAGATTTTTTTTTTATGTTTTTAAATATTTTTAAGGTTTAAAAAGTGTTTAAATTTTGTAGTTCCTAGTAGGAAAACATTATCTGAATGAATACCCTAATGGCAAACCATTGTAGAATGTTTCAGTTGCCTGGGGAGCAGAGGGGTAGGGATTCTCTTCACAGCACCCCAGCTTTCTTCATGAGAAGGTCGGAGGTACACTGGTTTGTATTATTGCGACATCCATTAGGTGATCGAAGTTGCTTTTCCTTCAGCAAGGGCTTTATTTGTCAGAAGGGCATTATGCTTGACCTCCAAATTTGGCTGACAATTTACTGATGAGATTCATAACCTTTGGGTTGCTCTGATATTTTGACATATTCGCTGGGTTCTGGGCCACATCCTGGAAGGCCACCATAACTTCTGGATCCTGCATGGCTGCAGGAACTTCCGGATCACTAAGAATTTCATTGAGCCCAGGCATTCCTGCCATTCCAGGCATTCCCCCCTGCCATTCCAGGCATTCCTCCAGGAAAATTACCAGGCATTCCCCCAGAAAAGCCACCTGGGAAAGAGCCATACTGAGCTCCTGATTGTCGTCTGGCTTATTCCTCCCTCTGGGCTCTCTCATGTTCTTCCCGAGCCTTCTTAACCCTTTCTATTCTTTCTTTGATCTCTCGTTCTTCACATTTTCACTCGTATTTTCTCCGATGTTCAGCAATTTTCTGGGCCCTTGGTTGAACTTCTTTCAGCATTGCACTAGCATCTTCATCATAATCCAGTTTACAAGCAAGGGCAAGATCATGTGCGGCTTCTTCCCAATGGCCCAGAAGTCTGTGTGCTTTCCCTCGCCACTTACAAGGCTGAGCCGAATCAGGATTTATTTCAATAGCTCTGTCACAGTCTCGAATGGCAGCATTTGGCTTCTGTACTTTGATGAAGACACTGGCTCTCTTGATACAGAATGGCCAAGCGAGAATTTAGTTTGATGGCATCTGTGAACAAGTCAATGGCTTTCTGTAGTTCACCATCATTTAGGGCATCCATGGCAGCCACTTTTCTATCATTTGCCTGATCCATCATTTCCTCGGTTATCTCTACATTTTCATCTCCCATTTCTCGAGGGGCATCAGTATCTGGTTCAATCACACCTTCATTGTCAATTTCTAGATCACTCCTCACTTGATGGTTCATCTGTCTTTATGTTTTCCTCCGCCTTCTTACTATCTGGTTTTTCTTCCTTGATACTGTCTTCTGATTTAGTTTTATGAGTGGCAGGTGGTATTTTACCCCCCATGCTCTCCACCCACTCCCGCAGGAAACGCATTTCCTCAGTGTGCAGAACGCTCGGATCCTGCTTACACATTTTCACGAAAGCCTGAAGCTCGCTCACTTTGCGGGGGTCCATGGTGCAGAGGCAGGGGCAGGCGGCAGGCGCGGCTGAGGTTGCGACCCAATTCCAGGCGCGGGTACTAGCTCAGCATGATCGTGTGGAAGCGGTCATCTCAGATTTTCACCATAAAAATCCAAGCACGTTTTTGTTGTACCTTAATCCATAAAATGCCCATTTTGTTTTCATATTAAAAAGTAGAGTTTCCTTATTTGATCATTTGGCTTTCACTGAAATGTATCCCTCGTGGGACATGTATCTCTGTCTGAGAACCCAAGGGTCTGCTGCCCCAGGGCACATAGGGGTCTTACAATATCACTCACCTATGTCTGCCTTCTAGAAATAAGAAACTGGAAACTCTGAGGAAAGATTGGATGATGTTCTAGTGTCTAATGAGAAGTCACCATGTATTTAATTGTGGTTAATTACTGCCATAGAGTGTGCCATACAAAAACATTTATTGAACACCCCCTAGCAAGACTACAGCTCTTGGAGCTTTCTAGCTACATGGGGTGGGGGGGGAATACATCCTTTAGAGTTACAAGCATAAGAGGTAAGAGGGAAGAAGAGAATTATAAGTAGCGTGGGCAAGTTCGAAGGAGTAGATTAAATCTAGTTAGGTTTTCTTGGGAAAAAGTGAAATGGGAGATGAAATTTGAAATATCATTAAAATGTTAGCATAAGTGAAACAAGTAAATATTCAGGGGTATGACCCAAACTATATCTGATCTTACTCTTTAGGGTTGGGAGGGTCGGTTATTTCAATGTCCAGTTCAAAGGAAACTTGACCAATCAGGCTGGTCAGTTTATTACATCTCCAGTATGTTCTGATGAATCTGTTGTGAGCACATAATCATACAAATGGTTTTCTCTTTTTTCTTATAGTGCTCTCCTGTATATGAACGATGACTTTGAAGGAGGAGAATTCATTTTCACTGAGATGGATGCCAAGACCGTGACGGTAAGTAAAACTATACAGGCAAATTTTTGTGGCATTTCTTCATATCAATCTTGCTATTTTTCTGAGGATTCAGACTGTTGGATTTCAAATATCTGAGCTTGAGAATTCAAAAGGTGCACAGTTGGCCAGTGAATGTATACATCATAAAATGTTAGAGATGGATTCATCAGTGAAATCTTCCAGTCCATTTTACAGATGGGTAATTTAAAGAATAGGTATACGAAGGATTTGCTCATGATTACATGGCCAGTTAGTGTTAGACTTGAAATCAGAACTTGGGTCTTCTCATTCTTTGTCAGGTAGTCTGATGGAAACACAAGAACACCTATTTCTAAGTTACCCATGCCTAGGACTAGACAAATGGATTCAGTGGGATAGCTTTTGAACAATCTGGTGTTCTCCATGCTTGGATTGAACATTGCACTCTAGACCACTAGTTATCGAAATTACTGTGTATGTAGATATATGCTTATGACTGTAAGTAAACCTGTATCTGAAAATTGATTTATACACATTACATACACACACACACACACACACACTAAAGATGAGATTCTAAACACAACTCCATAAGTAAAAATCAACAGTTAATTTCAACTAGGCAAACCAATGCCTTTGGAAAACCAGTCTACTGAGTTATAGACCATAGAGCCAGCATCCTTTAGACTTTAAGCCAAAGAGCATACACCAGGGTAGGAAAAACACATTTTCCAATTGAGGATATAATTGAAATGTAAATAGATTATGAGATACATCTTTCCTCCATACAAAATCTAAGTAGTTGAAGCATGTATCTGATAAACTTCAAGGATTTTGGGTTATACATACTATTTTCACAGCTTTTTCCGAGTATTATGTTTTCCCTCTCCTATTTTGTGTCCTTTTCTTAATAGTGAAATACCCATCTATCATTCATGGCATACCGATGGGATATAAGCAGATGATATAAAAAATTCTGTACTACTGGCTTTGAAAGAGAACTCTGTGGAGATTCTGGTTAAAATTGTCCAGAAACCTTGGAATAATTAAGAAAAATATTTCATACCATTTCTTGCAATTAAGTGTATCTAAAAAGTTATGATGCCTCTTGGTTTGTTGTGAAAGCTTAAGTATCAACCGTTATTTTAATGCTTCATGATCTGGAGAATTAAATCAGGATTGATGATCTGGGTTGCTTCTAATCCCAACACAAAATTACCATTTAAAAAAAAAAGTCTCTGTGGAGAAAGCGTTTGCTTTCTGAGCTCTTCCAACACTAGAACAGATTTTAAAGTGCTTGCAGCTCACACAGTTGGGGGAAAAAAAAAAAAAAAAATCACAGGTTGAAAAGATTTCTTTGCTTCTACACCATCTAGTGGCCATATTTGGAAATGCTCAATGTTTGAAAGCAAGTGATGCCTGGAATACCATGTGAGAACAAAGAATTCATTAATTGTTGAATGCAAGTTAACTGTAATTCTGCTGCTTAAAGATATGAAAGCATATAATTCTGATCTTCTACATAGCTATACTTTTAATAGAAAGGTGTAAATATTTTAAAACGTACTGAATCTCACCCCCCCACCACCCCTAAAAAAGTAAAAGAAAAATTGATTTAAACAGTATTTTGATCGAAAAGCTCCAAGTTGATAGATTCATTTTTCCCAATTTAGCTCTATTTCAGATTAATACATAGAGTGGAGTTTTTAGACCATTTTGTAAATAATAAAAATTCTTAGGTAATCAGTCCTAATGACAAAGAGAAATGATTAGCTTTACTTTTCAGCTTTCCTTTCTTTGACATAAGGGACAAATGAAGCAGAGAAATGGCCCAACTTGGGGCTACACAAGGAAAAAAGTCTTCTAAGTTCTTTGCTTTGGAAAAATCTGGGAATTACACAATTCACTGAATGGTGGTTAAAGATTTACATTCATTCAAGACGAATACAGAACAAAGGCTTCTCTGACTTTGAATCATCAGTTAGATGGAAAGCAAAAGGAATGTTCCTTTATCATATTTGGAAGATACATAGATCATTTTCAACACCAGCATATTTGTGAAACATAAGTATTTTGGGATTTGGGTTTCCTCTGTGCAAATTTGGGAGAGGTGAGATTTAATAAGTTCTATTTGCATCACGAAAAATTAAATTCAATATAAACTGTGTTCCAAAAGTATGTTTACAATCATCTAAACTTCAGGACATATTTTCCTGTAAAAGTCATGTCATAAATGAAGCTTGTTTATTCCTTTCCGTGGCTAATGTGTAACAGGTGACGCTCTCCATTTGATAAGATCAGTCACGGAGACTTGCGAACCTATGTACCTCTAATCAATTCCAAATGCTTCAGGCAGCTGATGGTGTCTTCTCTTAAACTTTCCCAAGTTCTTCATGTGTAAAAACTTCTTTCAATTCCTCCTGTTCCATCAGAGATAAGGCATCAAGTTGTCCCCACATCCTATCTTTAATACTGTAAAATGTTACTGCTGACCCTTGATGGTCACATAGAAGCAATGGCACCCACATGTGGTTGAGTGGGCCCAGACCAGCACTCGGGAATGAGCCGCCCAGAAAACCGGAAACTAGATCTTAAAGCTGTGTATATGGGAAGGCTTTCCTATCCTACTTCATGTGTTTCAAGTATCATTAATTTTGTTGTTTCTACGTGGAAACGTGCAACAAATTCCTTCTCCACGGAAATGAAATCAGATTGATACCAAAGGCACCCGTAACTAGCGAACTCTTCAGATTTGCATCCGAAAAGTCATCTTGACAAAGCAGCATAAGTAAATCAACTCTCTCCAGGAAAGACAAATCACTTCTCAATTATTGTGAATAGAAGAGTAACCAGAAGGTGACTGCTTTTCTCTGCTCGTCTCTCTCTCTCTCTCTCTCTCTCTCACACACACACACACAGGTTTCAGACTTCTTGACTTCTCCACCTCCTTCTGACCTCCCATGTGTGTCTTACAGTCTAGGGGTACCTATGTTAGGCAGCATCCAAGGACCTCAGGAAATTTCTAAATATATCTCCTGAAGCCGGCAGTGAAAACACATAGCCATCCCCTTTTATGGTGAAGGAAACCAAAGGTTCTTCTAATGGGCATGTATCAATCCAAGTCAATGCAGAAAATAACTCCTTAAAATGGGCCCATGTCATCAAATAGTAGGATTTTTTTTCTTTTACTCTACTTTTCTAAGCTCTGCTATGGAATGAGTACTGTTTCTGTGTTTCTCAGAAAATTGAACTCTACTGACATCTGTTGCTTTTTTTTTTTTTTTTAGTCTTTTTAAAAATTAACTTATAATGTATTATTTGCTTCAGAGATACAGATCTGTGATTCATCAGTCTTATACAGTTCACAGCACTCTCCATAGTACATACTTTCCCCAGTGTCCATCACCCAGCCACACCATTCCTCCCAGGCCCCTCCCCTCCAGCAACCCTCAGTTTATTTCCTGAGACCAAGAGTCTCTTATGGTTTGTCTCCTTCTCTGGTTCGATCTTGTTTCATTTTCCCCTCCCTTCCCCTATGATTTTCTATCTTATTTCTCAAAATCCTCAAATCAGTGAGATCATATGATAATTGTCCCTCTAGCCCTCTAGTTCCATCCATGTCATTGCAAATGGCAGGATTTCATCATATTATGGCTGCATAATATTCTTGTGTGTGTGTGTGTGTGTGTGTGTGTGTGTGTACCACATCTTCTTTATTCGTTCATCTCTCAATGGACATCTGGGCTCTTCCCATAGTTTGGCTATTGCAGACATTTTTCTACTATAAACATTCAGGAGCACATGCCCCTTCAGATGACTACCTTTGCATCTTTGGGGTAAGTACCTAGTAGTGTAGTTGCTGGGTCATAGGGTAGCTCTATTTTCAACTTTTTGAGGAACCTCCGTGCTGTTTTCCAGAGTGGTTGCACCAGCTTGCATTCCCACCAACAGTGTAGGAGGGTTCCCCTTTCTCCGCATCCTCGCCAGCATCTGTCATTTCCTGACTTGTTAATTTTAGCCATTCTGACTGCTGTGAGATGGTATCTCATTGTGGTTTTGATTTGTATTTCCCTGATGCCAAGTGACGTGGAGCACTTTTTCATGTGTCTGTTGGCCATCTGGATGTCTTATTTGCAGAAATGTCTGTTCATGTCTTCTGCCCATTTCTTGATTGGATTCTTTGTTCTTTGGGTTTGTGTTTGATAAGTTCTTTATAGATTTTGGATGGCATCAGACACTTCTTAAAATACAGATGCCAGGCCCCTTATATTCTGTTGCACAGTTAACTCAGTCTGGAGAACCCGCTCATTTGACCGGACACTCTCACTGTCCTCACTCCTCTTCTCTCTCTGTCCTCTTCCCCTGAACATTACTGAGCAGTTTCACCTGAGCACAAGCTTGGAAGGACTATGTTCATCACTGCAGAGCCTGGAGGCCATGGAATAGGTCCCTCCAAGGAGGAGAGTGAATTCACTGAGCACCAGTGGGCAGGAATACTATAGTGGGAACTAAAGTATCATATGGCATTAGACTTGACTTTTAAAAATCTTCGTGTTATGAAAGGCTCACAAACCAGACACGTACAACTGAGGCATGAAAAATGTGCACCCATGGAGCCACTGTCTAGATCAGTAATAAAAGGTACCAGCACTCTTGTGCACTCTTTGACTTGTTTTTGTCATTCCCCAGATATTAAATGGGCAGCTGCCATATGCCAGATTCTGTGCTAGAGCTAAATGTCGGGAAATAAAGTAAAAAGGAGCCTTTGTCTCCATGGAGTTTGTCAGCCATAGGGTCGCCTGTGTTGGGTAGTGACTTGGTGCCCTTGACTGTGCCAGCCATTTTACCTGAACACTTTAATGTCTGAATCACACCTTATTCCGAGCTTACCTTTGTTTCACGTGTGAGGAAATTGAACCAACCCACGTCTACTCCAGCCCAGGATTCCATTATTCTTTGATTCAAAACTTGACCTAAATAATCCCATAGAAGGATGGAGAAAGGGGTCGTAGAGATGCTCCTGATATGGAAAGGAGAGTCTCATTTTCACCTTCTTCCTCAGGCCTCTATCAAACCAAAGTGTGGCCGTATGGTCAGCTTCTCTTCTGGAGGAGAGAACCCGCATGGAGTGAAGGCAGTCACCAAGGGCCAGAGGTGTGCCGTGGCTCTGTGGTTTACCTTGGATCCACTTTACAGAGAATTGGTGAGTGTCTAACCCCCACCCCCCGAAGGCCAAGTAAATGTCCCAAAGACCTGCTTTGTGAACTGAACTGATTTATCTGAAAAGTCCATTAATTGTTTCATAACCCTCAGGGATCTTAGAGATCATAAAATCAACCAAACTATTATAGAGTCCTTTCTTTCTGGTTTCCAACACTGGCTGTGTTTTCTAAGCAAGAACAGATTTTTCATGATGAAGCAATTACACAGCTGTTGTGTGTAGTGTGAGTCTGAGAGAAAGAAGAGGGGCAAGGAAGGTAATTCTTGATCAGGGAGGTTCTAATAAGAAAACTTTTGAGGAAATAGTGATGGCAGTCCCTAGTTAGTCTTGAGCTTATTACCAAACTGTGGCATCAAGAGAGAAGAAACGCTTTCTGCTGGGCACTAGTTAGACTTACCTATTTTCTCAACAAATCATTAAGACGAGCACTGAGGGGTGCCTGGGTGGCTCAGTCGGTTAAGTGTCTGCCGTCTGCTCCCATCATGATCCCAGGATCCTGTGATTGAGTCCCACATTGGGCTCCTTGCTTTGGGCTCCCCTTTGAGGAATTCAAAGCAAAGTAGAAAAGGAAATAAGATTGCCTGCCACTTCCCCTGCTTGTGCTCACTCTCTCCCTCTCTATCAAATAAATAAATAAAATCTTTTAAAAAATAAATAAAAAATAAAAAGAGCACCGAATAATTTATGAGACACGTGTAGGAGATGGTGAGTCAACCTGAAACCTGGAAAGTTTGTTTTTATTTACTATTGTTAACTTAAACACTGTATTTAACATATAGTTTTTATTATACTGGAAGTCGACACTTAACCTGGACCCCATCCTTCTGGATGCCCCCCACCAGAGCTTATGGTCTCTCTCTGTGAGGCTTTAGAGGGAGGAGTTAAGACCAATGGGTGGAAGGAAAATGTTGGCTCAACATAGAAATGACTTAAAAATTGTTGCTACCCTTTGGTGGAGTTGTCTGCCCTGGAAGTAGCAAGTTCCTTGTCCCTCCAGTCAAAGGCTTGGCATGGGATACTGACACTGAAACTGAAACTTCACGGCAGGGGCTAAACTGGTGTCTTCGTCTCCTTTAGCCCCGGGTACTGATGAGTTATGAAAATC
This sequence comes from Enhydra lutris kenyoni, assembly GCF_002288905.1. Taxonomy (NCBI): domain Eukaryota; kingdom Metazoa; phylum Chordata; class Mammalia; order Carnivora; family Mustelidae; genus Enhydra; species Enhydra lutris. The sequence continues at coordinate 2,407,040 of NW_019154086.1, forward strand.
TAGTCTTTAAAACAACATTCGATCCAATTTTCTCTTTGGATACCTAAATTGGATCCAACTTAGTCAGAAACTGTTTAAAATTCATTCCTGTGTCTCATGCATTTTGCCATCCGATCTAACTCACACAGATTTTAGGTCACATTCTGTAAGCATTCTTTGACGTACTTCACAGATGTTTATGGAAGATCTCTGTGCCTGGGCAACCCTGCTCAGTAGGCCATGGGGGTACCACGGTGACAAAGCACTGTCCCTGACCATGAGGGGCTTGGAGAGGTCCGCAAGGAAGTAGATCTAAGACAGCAGTGCACATTTTATAGGGAGCATCAAGGAAGACTGACTTGTAGAGGCTCACTCCCTGCTGGGGAGATGATAGCCGGGTGCCCAAAGGGACAAGTGTCCTGGTCCTGACTGGAGGGGCTGGTGGCAGGCAGAACACTCAGTTCTGAGAACTTCAAGAGGCACTGAACAGTCTTCCTCAACTGTGATTCCTTTTTTTCCTTGTGCTCGTCCACTCTGAAACACCAGCACCTCCCCTGCCCCCCCCCCCCAACTGTGCTCTTGTACCAGGGAATCTAGGCAAATGAGCAGATGGGGAAGACGACAAACTCTTAGAACATCACCACACTCTTTTCTCTCTCTAGTGTTCAATTCAGCAAACATGGAGTCCGTTTCATTACTCAGTATCCCAACACTCTCTTCCAAGATATTTTCCATCAAATAAACTTAACACAAAGTAAATTCTCTTGGCTCCTTCCCAATTCAGAGGGTTCAGAAACTTCTCCAGAATCAAGCAGTAGCGGCATCTAGTGGTCACAGGAGAGAATGACCAGAACCTCTTCAACTACTGGAAAATTGAGCGTATGGGATTCCCAGGCTCCACATTGTGATCAGCAGGGCAGTTTTACAGACTACTAACATGTCTCCATCCGCAAACATTTTGGCTAAATTGATAGAGAGCGTGACCTAGGTATGGAGAGCTTTAAAAGCTCCCCAGGTAATTCGAATGTGCAACAAACTTCGGGAGTCCAGAGTTGGGCACCTCTTCTCAGACGGAATCCCTGAGCAAGGAAAGCCTATGAAGGAGTCAACAGAGCTGGCAGATTTCCCTGCTGGTTATAGGTTGTTTTAAAGGTATCAATTCTCAAAGAGTAGTTAGCATTGTAGACTCTGAAGAATGCGCGATATCGGAAGCCTGGAACCTCAAACAACAGGAACCGGTACAAGGGTTGTGAGCATGAACCAGACGGTGGCGTGGTTGGGACCAAAATGCTAGGGGCCCCTCAGAAGCACGTGCGAGCCAGGTGTCAAATGGGGGTACGATCTGGAAGCTTCAGCATTTGGGCTAAGAGGTGGTGACAGCCCAAATCTGCCGTTCTCTAGTGGGACTGATTTGGCCTCCTAGGGCGCATTTGGCAAGGGCTAGAGACGTTTTTGGTTGTCAAGACTTGGAGGGTGGCACTACCAGGTCCCCATAATGGGCAGAGGTCAAGGCTGCTGCTAAACATTCTACTAGGTTTGGGACCGCACCCAACAACAAAGAATTCTCTGGCCCAAAATGTCAGGAGTGCCAAGGTCAAGAAATCCTGCCCTAAACTCAGGCAGCCATAGCGGGCACTGTAAAGGGGGTGGAAACTGGAGGGAGAACAGACAGGACTTGGTGATTTATCTGGTCCAAGGAGCCATGGCTGGGCTTGGAGGGCAAACAGGTGAGCAGAGGCAGTCTTGACTGAGAGAGAATTGGTGAACAGGACCGGCATAGGTGTGTGGGGGAGAAAAGGCTGACTCTGGCTGGAATGCTGGAGTGATGCCTGTGGAACCACAGTGTAGAAAGGGTACTAGTCGGTTGACTACATAAGACTTCCAGGGAAGAGAGAAATTTTGGAAAAGTTACTGCTTAAGACATAAGGAAGTCAGGAGAAGGCACCACTGGGGGGATGGAGATGAGGGTCCTGAACCGGACCTAGCTCCCATCTCTGCACACAAAGATGCCCAGAAGTGTTTGGGAAGCACCTGCCGCTGGGACTGACCATGGTTCCTGTAACAGAAATGTGTCGGTTACCTGTTTTGCAGGAGCGGATACAGGCCGATGAAGTGATCGCCATCCTGGATCAGGAACAACAAGGAAAGCAAGGACTGAATATCAACCCCAGGGATGAGCTATAAAAACGAGGGAAAGAAAAGTTCTATCAGATATTTATTTAAATTGTTAATCTTATGAGAACCCCTTTATTTTTGTACAGAGCCATGATATAAATTAACAGGTCAATCCAAGTCGCCAGATCCCCCTGCCGTGCCTGCGGATGCCCTCTTTGCCTCACTCAGCCTGTCCGTCTCGGTCTCTCATGGGGTCTTCTGTCCCCATCCCCTCCGCACACACAATGACGCACGTGCACGTCCTTTGCTGCAGATCCGAAAGCTCTGGCAGAAAGAATAAGTTTATTCTTGGCAACATTACACCTGTCCTGAGTGCTCCGGTTCTAAGGTTAGCGTGTGATTGGACTCAGAAGGCTTTCGGGCCCCGTGCCCTTCAGCAACACCCTTTCCCAGTATGGGGGCCACAAGTTGGAGTCCGAGGAGCACCCAGCGGGGTCTGCGCTTTCTCGAGTGTCCCTGATCCTCTCGGAAGAGTGCTGCAGGTGATGGAGGGGCCCAGCCTCGCCAGGGCCCTGGTGGAGTTACTGGCTCTGGTATTTTCCCCGGACAGCAGACTTGCACTGGAAGCTTTGATTCCTCCTCCACAGTGCTCCAGGAAGGACTGCCCTAAGACTTGTGTCTTTAGAAAAGGTTGTTCAGGGGGTTGAAGTAGAATAACTCCTCACCCCCATGCCTTTGGAAGAAAATCTTCAATCCCGCCTGAATTGGGACACCATTGACATGTTGCCTGAGTGTGGGGCCCATTGGTGAGAAGGGACATTTTGTAAGACAAGTGGATTTCGGACTGATTCCCATCTTCAGCTTCATGTATTTTGGTGTCCCTTGTCTCGGCTGCTCTCCAGTTCCCAGATTCATGCTTGTGTCTGATTGTTTAATACAGGGAGGCTGATCCTAACACCTGGCATTTAGTTTTCTTCTCCCAAATGTTTGGTGTGTCTTTAGGTAATGGTTTTATGGCTTTGGGGACAGCCCAGGGACAACACCGGGGTATGACTCGTTTTGCTGCTGTTTCAGGGCCACAAGGAAAGTGGAAACACTGCTTTGGAAGGCACGGAAATGGTTAGCAGAGGTGTTCCTGCAGAGAACATCTGGTCCCTGGCCAGAATGCTAAGGAAGCCTTGCAAAGACATTATTCAGGGTGGAGCTGGGGTGGCTCCAGTCTTGGGAAGGCTACTAACCGGTGGCAGAGATTACTTGCCTCTGGGAGGGGCACTGGTACATGTAGTCGTTCTTTAGAAAACCACCAGATGTAAACGTTCACTGAAAAATCACATTTATTGGTTGCCTTTTATAACCTTGGTCGATGGTTAAGCACATTCATCCTTTGAGACTGAAAAATTGAGTCACAGTGAGTTAAGTGCCATCTGTTTTCCACCCAACCTTCAGTTGGGAGAAGAGAAGGAACGTTAGGTTATAATCCCAGCTGGGTCCAGTATACCCTGCTGTGTGACCTGGAGCTACTGTCTTTCCCTTTGTGGGTTTCAGTTTCCTTTTCTGAAAATGACATACCAGCTTATAATTGTTTCCCAAGCCCTTCGGCCTCTTGCTTTAAATACAACACCAAACCAATAAAAGACACAAACAAAGCCGATTTTAGAAATAGGCACCAATACCACCAAATTTACTTGCGCAAACATTTTGAGATTTGGGAAGGGGTTCCTCCTGTGTCTATGTGATTCGAAAACTTTAAACCCAATTTTGGGGCTAAAACTCCCCGAGCTTTGGGAAGGCGGATATCTGTTTGCCGTCTCACGGAGAAGTGTTTGCTGGCACACAGATCTGCTGATAGGAGAATCTGGGCAAGATCTAATTTCTGTTTTCTGGCAACGAGGCATCAACAAAGAAAACAGTCTTTGGCTCCCTTGTCGTTCCTGCTTCCTGGGTGCCGTGGGAGCTCCAGGAGAGGCTGGGACTCTGGCACCAAGGTGGGGATTCTGCCCCACAGAAAGTGGAGGCCAGCCTCTAGAGCTGTGTTATGGGTCCGCATCTCGTGCCATGGGCTGACTGCACAGGGCGGTGATTCCTGTTTTTCAGGCCGCCCGTGGTGTTGTACACCTGGGACACCATGTATCCACTTTTTTAAAAGACTTTATTTATTTATTTGACAGAGGAGAGAGAGAGATCACAAGCAGGCAGAGAGAGAGGGGAAACAGGCTCCCTGCTGAGCAGAGAGCCTGACGTGGGGCTTGATCCCAGGACCCTGAGATCATGACCTGAACAAAGGCAGAGGCTTAACCTACTGAGCCACCCAGCTGCCCCTGCACTTTTTTTTTTATTAAGATTTTTATTTATTTATCAGATAGAGATCACAAGTAGGCAGAGTGGCAGGCAGAGAGAGAGAGAGAGAGAGGGAAGCAGACTCCCTGCTGAGCCGAGACCCCAATGCGGAGCTCGATCCTAGGACCCCGGGATCATGACCTGAGCCAAAGGCAGAGTCTTTAACCAACTGAGCCACCCAGGCGCCCCCCTGCACTTATTTTTTAATCAGCTCCCCATCCAACCAGACATAATTGTGTTCAGAGAGTTAGGGAGTGTCATAGGAGGACTTGAAGCCGATCTGAGCCAGGGTTGCCAAGTAGAGTTTATGTGAGAATGTCTGGCCCAGGGTGGCGGCCACTAGAGGAGGGGGGTGCCTTTTTGATTTGGCTAGAGAAGGTGCTTGTTCCCCAGCCTCTGGACCTGGAGAGGTGGGTCTGTGCAGAAGTGGGGGTCTTTTTCTCATTCACTCAGCAGCACTGTCTGTGCTGCAGACCGCCCCGGCCAAAAGGCCCACTTTCTAGGACCTCAAGGCCAGTCCTCTTCAGTTAAACCACTTGGGGAACTTCCACTTGTCAGATGACCATTGGGTGAAAAGCCTGCAGTTTCACAAAGCTTTTATTTTCGCCCTCTTACTGCTCTGGGTGCTTCTAAGCCAGAGCTTGCTCACACACTAGAACTCGGGAGGTGTTCTGGGTACAGATCCTGAGGCCCGCTTTCCAGATGAGGACATGGACAGCAGTGAAAGGAAGTTGTGGCCTGTGGTCACTCAGCTTGGAATGTTTTTGTGTGAGATAGGAATACAGCCTTTTGAACAGGATGTGGGGGGAAGTACGAGGGCTGTTTGCTCCCTTGGCCATGCTTCCAAGCATATTAAATATAAAATAATACATTAATATGAAGAGAAAAGTACAATTTTTTATAAAATCTGAACTTTTGCTCCTCTCTCATCTCCTGCTGAGTGATATGTGAAGGCGTATTTCCCCTTCTCTCCTTAGAGATGTATTGAATACGGGTTGTGTAATTCAATGAGATCAGCCCCACTTTGGAAAAAATTCCATGTGCCAGGCTCTGCCTTCATGAAACTCACAGAAGGAAAGAGGGTTCTAGTCAGGTGTCTTTTTCCTTTTCCTTCAAAGCAGAGAGAATCTTGAACATAAATTTCTTCTTGAGGAAACACCGACACGGAACAGAGTGATATTCTTGGATATGTGGGGTGCTTTCTTCAGAGTCCTGAATATAGTTTATTTGACAAGAAATTTTAGTTTTAATGCAGTCTCCGTCATTACTGGGCACAAAGCACTTTTTGGCACTTATTCAGTTGAGGAGAAGCCATGGAATGAGTCACTACCATTTAATAATATATACCTGTGAGTTTTAATTGAAGTACAAATGCTGAAATATTTCACATGAGACAGCCACAGGGAACAACTCCCTCACTGACGTCAAGGAAGGAGGTAATGGGGGCCACCTCACCAATTCCTTATGCCAAATAATGAAACATTCTGAGGTGACTGACAGTGGTATGGCTGAGAAGTGGAGAAGAGTTTAACTGTTTCCACATCCAGAACTCCCCAGGGGTACAGGAGCCATTTGGCAAAAACTCTAAACCACAAGTTAGATTCAGGTCCTTGGTTACGATCCCTCTTCCTCCTGCCAAGAAGCCCACGATGTGAAGTGACCTCCCCACCTAGTCCCACAGCCCACCCGCAAATCCCCTACTCCCAGGTAATTTGATGTTTTCAACATGAGACACAGGGCTGTTTTGTTTGGGACCTGGTTGATTTCTTCCGACACACTGAGACATGTAATGTCAACCACTCTCTGAGCTCACTGCTGAGCTGGAGATGCAGACTCATGGGGTCAGACCTTTGCCCTTACCTCTCATCCCTGGAAAATCACCACATTCTCTGTACCTCCTGCTGACCTGTGAGGCCAAGTCTGGAACAATCTGGTCATCCATCTTGGCTTGCTCTGCAGTGGATGGCATCCGCCGTGTAAAAAATTGGCATGGCGGGTCACCTTTGCCTTCAAAACTGTGGTTAAGGGCTCCCAAGAAAAATAACCACGCAAGATGTTCCTGCCCTCTCTTCTCCTGCCACACATTGCTAGGAGGAAAATCTGAATGGTCCTTTCATTCAATATACAATACACCTCTTCTAGCCACTTGATAGGATGTGTACCTGAGAGGAGGGGGAACATAAGGTGACAAGAGCATAGTTTGAGAAGCTTTCCACTTTATGGGCCCTCCTCGGTCATCTGTTTTGGAGGGGCCACCCACCTGCATTCTTCATGCTGTCTCCACTTCAACAGTGACCTGGGTATCATCCGTCTATCTGGGAGCTCTTGCCATTGGCCCCTCTTGTCAGATTTAGTTGCTCTCCCCTCTTGATGGTAGTGTGATGGCAGAGGCTTTGGAGACCTGAGCCAGCTTGTAGTTCAACCCTCCCTTCTTCTCCCACGTTGCTGTGTCTACCTCCGAATTACGACCTGATGGTGGGCGGGGATAGAAATGAGAACCAGGGAAGAGGCATTACCTGCTATGGCTCATCTTTTTCCACTTGTAAATCATACATCCCATTGTTTCAAAGGGTTGTAATCATGGTTGGCACTTATAAAGCTTTTTTATGGTCTCAAAGCACTTGGCAATCATACGTAACTACACAATTATCTTGAGAGACACATCAGAGCAATCTTCATTTTGTAAACAGGGAAAATGAATGTTCACAGCGGAGTGTTCTGGTGAAGATCCGGTCACTCATGGATTTGTTAATCAGACGGTTTTTGAGTGGCTACGCGGCAGTGGGTTTAAGGAAGTATTCGAAAATGACCAAGGTTCCATCCTCCCCTTTGAGGAATTCAAAGCAAAGTAGAAAAGGAAATAAGATTGTTTGTGTTATACGCAGACAAGGAATCGTGGAACACGACATCAAAAACTAATGATGTACTGTGTGGGGACTAACGTAATGTAATAATAAAATAAAATAAATAAAAATGCTAACTCTTAAAAAAAATGCACATAAGCAAATGAAACAATACAAAATGAGGTGAGTGCTGTGATAAAGGGTTATAATAGAAGCAGGGACCAAAAAAAGGCCATGTGAAGGGAGAGAGAAGGGAGTGGTTGCAAAGAGGGGAAGCTTCACAGACAAGGCGACAGTTCAGCGGGGTCTCGAGTCCTGGGTTTGCCACCGATAAGCAGAAACGAGCCATGTGACCTCTCATTCCACCACAGTGTCCTCCACTGAAAAAGCATGGGATTTGACCTGGGTGATTTCCAGGGTTCTGAAACGTTAAACTGTCCGAGAGACAGTTCATATAAAAGCTGGTGTTCCGGAGGGGGGGTGGGTGGGATGGGATCTTTACTGCGGATCGCCCCGGGAAAGCACTTTAATGAATGCTGTGAAAATCCAAATAAATACCAGTTTAAAAGGAAGTTTTATTTTATTTCCTCAGGAGGAGGTATATTTAAGTGGGTGGGGTGAAGCTGCCAAGTACCATGATTCTTACTAAAAAGCAGAGGAGCAGCGAGTGTCAGGGGAAGCAGAAGTGAAACCCATCCTTCAGGGGGCTCTTCCAGTGGCCTAGTTCTCTGCTGGCAAGTCTGAAAAAATTCCTATCTCACATACCGTGGAGGCAGCCCACTCTCTCAAAGTTTTCACCTTTCCTCTCAGAAATGGGAATAATGAGTGTTTTCCAGCCCCCCTGAGGATAGTCAGGTGCATTGTCTGAAAAGCCTAAAGCATTTGGTAAAATCAGTCAAGCTCTTAGTAAAACCAGAAACCTATGCGATACTTTTAGGGAGGACATCTCTTCTAAGGTCGGGCAGGGAATAGGGTTTCAGAGGCTTTAGGAATCCTTCGAAGTAAAGCATCTCCAGCAGGAGTTAATGGGGTCCATTTGCCTCATTTCAAGCCAAAGGGCTGAATAGGATGTCATGTCATGTGTCCAATCACACTTACTGTGTTTGGTCCCTGTACCCGTTTTTGGTTTGTTCAACTTTTTAAATGCCTTTGAAGGTCTTAGGCAATTACATTGCTTAGATTTAGAATAAATTATAGAGCCCCAAGGCTTAGAAGCCAACTTCAAGGCTTCTGGTCACCAGAGCCGTATCCTGGGCTCTCGTGATGTTCCAGCATTCCACACATTTGCTGAACAGACACCAGTATTTCTACTTGATTTCAAGTTCAGAGTGTCAAGACCTGTTATTCTCACAAGATAATAGGAGTTAGAATTACACTTCTTTGAAGTGAATATTGGTAAGCAAGTAAGACCTGTGAAGCTTTTTCTTCCCTCGGTATCCAAGATAAAGTTATCACAACGTTTTTTAGCAAATTTGGTTCTGAGTAGTCATAATTTGAAATGTGTCCTTCTTTCAGCTACTTAATACAAGGCAAGAACAGTCATGAAGGCATTGTTGGCCCTCTCTTGATCGGGGAGTGTCAAGATTCCTGGAACAATGTCCACTTCCCTTCATTGTTTATGGCACGGTGGTCACTAAGTGTTTTGCCGCCTTCCAGTAGACAAGGTCATGATTCACATACAGGGAAGAAGACGCCTGGAGTGGATGAATACTTTGCCTTAGGTCAAAGTCACAGTAGAAGTCAGTTTCCTGAGTGGAAACTAAGTGTTTGGACTCTGTCAGGACACTGCAGTTCTGACCATTTTTTTTAGGAATCGTTAGAAGGCAGGAGGAATCCATATGGACTTATGTGACCCCAGGACTCACCCCTCTGCACACCCCAGTGGAAATCTAGAAGGAGGCTACTGTCTTCAGCAAGACGGTTGCTTCTGGGACTCTGAGTGTGCCAGGTATGATTACGGGTCTGTTCAAACACGCTCCGGTTTCCTCCCAGGGAGCACTTTGAGCCTCCTCTGAACTTCCAGGCCGCAGGGCTGAGCACAGGGTACAGATTTTTTTTCTCAGCCATTTGGCATCTGTGTAATGATTTTTGTCTCTAAGGGTAATGAAAGTACATCAGATGTTGTTCCCTGTACTATGAACTTGGCTTTGAAGCACCAGTGATCCACTTCAAAAGCTCGGCACCGTGTGGAGGTTCTGTCTCTGGGGACTCTGCTCTGTCGAGGTGTGCCCGTCAACCTGGGACACAGTGCCTACCAAGGCACTTACAACTAAAGGCCAGTTGTCAAAGATGTCAAAGGTGACAAACTGGAATACGGAAATCTTCAAACCACACAGCTTTCAGAATCAGCATAGAGTATACACCATGCTTTGAATGTTGGGGCGGGGGATGCATTTACATGCAGAATGATTTACAAATTAAATGAAAAGAGATCAGAGTGGCCTTCAAAGCTCAGCATAGGGTGCTTTTGGTTATTGTTTATCTGAAGTCCACACTAACCTGTCCAGAGCTGTTTAGACTAGAAAGATGATGCCAGTGTTGGAAGCTCAGGGGAAAATCACAGACACAGTAAAGTTCTGTTTTTATAATTCAGCAAATCAAGGCCACTGCAAACAGCGGACTCCCATGTTGGAAGGAGTTTGGAGAGCATCTGGTCCTACACCCCTTATAGAACTTAGAGTTGGGGACACAGAGGCCCAGGGAAAAAATTTATTGACCCAACTTCCTACAAAAGTTACTAGTAGAATCTGGACTTAAATCCAGGTCCTCTGATTCCCGGTCCAGGTCACCATCACAGAGTCAGGGTAGAGCAGCAAGGAAGAAGGCAGGCTTTGTGCCCTCCAGACAAGGAATATCTGTAGCCTTTTCTCAGCTCTCTGATTACAGACACATTTCTTACCCCCTCATATTCAATGTCTTTGTAAAAGAGCAAGTAATACTTATCCGTTGAGTTATCTGAAGATTTAATTGAGCCAGAGGAAGGAAAATGTCAAACATCTAGCAGGCAATCATTAAAAGGCAATTGTTATTTTTACTACATGAAAATGTGTACAAAGAAGAAAAACGGATAGGACTATAAGTTAATTTTCACAGTGTTAGATTTAAAAACGATATCTGGCCATAAACCACTCCCTTCATGCTGGGGCCGGGGCACAGGAGAAGGGAAACTTGCTCTACAAATTTGAAAAGATGTTTTAATTCCAATTTGGTTGCCAGTCACCAATCTGGAAGGAGATCCTGGCCTTCCTGCAGCCACGTCACTGGCCCTTCTGACCTGCTCGCCTCCCACACTGGGACATTTCAGTGGCTTTTCTGAGCCAACATTTTAGAAGGCACATTTTTTTTTCCCTGTTCCTTTTCCTGAGCGTTCTCTCACTTTCTTTTCCGTGGTGCAGAAAACACAGAATCAAAGCTTAGCAGCAGATGGCACTATCAGCATACTTTGCAGTAAGGGGTAAAAAAAGAGAGTCATTCATTCATTCATTCATTCATTCTGTTAAGTCTCGATTTAACACTGAATGTGTGTTCAACATTGAGAGGGTTGCGAAACAGAAGAGGTGACACTTAAGCCGGGTGGGAGGAGACTTACTATGCGAGGACCCGCAGGGGACCTGTGTCAACACAGAGAAGGTATGTCCGGGTGGTCTTTGGAGAGAGCAAGATTGGGGCAGGCTTAAACAGCAAAGGAGGAATTTTTGAGGAAGTTGGTCTAGAGCTGTTCCTTTAAAGGCTGAGTAGAATATGGAATGGCGAAAATGCAAGGCGGGAACTTAAAATGGACTGTGAAAGCAAAGAGTCCTCCACGGCTGTGGCCATAAACACGATTCCTGGCGGCCACCGCTCCAACAGGTCTGACCTCTCTCGCTTCGCATGAGCCTCCTGCCTCCCATGGGTGGCTGGTCGCACAACCAGGACCTCATTTGGCCCTTACTGCTATCCTGTGACGTCGGCTTGACTCCTATGATGGTCCTAATTTGATGAATAAGAAGATCGAGGCCTTCAGAGGGAAAGTGACTTGCTTAAGTTCACATCAGCAGTGTCTGGTAGTGCTGGAATCCAGAACTCAGTCTCGTCCCAGCTCACGCAGCAGGAAACCAAGGCTCTTACGACACAGGCTGTCACAGTGAAGAGAGCTTGGGACGCAGAATGACAGTATCAGTTTCAGCTGTCAGGCGGGCTTCAGGTTACCAAGGGCCTGACCAAGAGCTAGGCTGGACTGTGGTGTTGGAGCTGATCCTGTAAACCTCAGGGAGGGTTCTGAGGTTTGGGGAAGCTAACGATGGGTGTCGGTGCTGCAGCTGCCTACAAGGGATTGGAAGAGAAGGGACAGGAATCAGGGAGACCAATGAAGAAAATGTTACAGACATTAAGGCCAGGGGTGGAGAGTAGATGGGAGTGCTCTATTCCAGTGGGGAGGAGATTTTATGATTGTCATTAATTCTTGGCACGTAGAAATGAAACAAAGCTGACTGACTTTTAAAACGACTGTTTTTAAATTCCCTATAGATGGGGCACCTGGGTGGCTCATTCAGTTAAGTGTCTGCCTTTGTCTCAGGCTCCCCTGATCTACCAGAGTAGGACTCCCTGCTTAGAGGGGAGCCTGCTTCTCCCTCTCCCTTTGCCCCCTCCCCCCACCTGTACACTCACTCTCTCTCCCTCTGCTACTCCCACTGCTTGTGCTCTCTCTCAAATAAATAAACAAAATCTTTAAATAAATAAATAAATTCCCTATAGACAACACATCTCCTCATTGCCTGTACCCAGAGAAGCCTAATCTCATTACCCTCCACCACACCCACACCCGCTGTCCTCTGTGACACACACATGCACACTCCTTAATCCATTATTGCCCAGGCACAACGTGAGGACAGCCTGAATCCGACCGGCAGCCGTGGGACCAAAGAGTAAAAGAGTAAGGAGAGACATGTTGAAGAAAAAGAAATAAGGGCTTGGTGGCTGACAGAGCCACCAAGAAGAAGATTAAAATCATGAGTCTGAGATTTTTGAGCCTAGGAAAACAATGTTATCAAAGCAAACAGAGAAAAGGGTGGGGGTGTAATCTGGTCCCATAGAGAAGGTGACCTGATGGGCCATGAGGACTCCTGGTTGCTGTTGAACACTCCGCCGGAGCACAAACTTATTTCCTACTCTGGTTGTGGATTTCTTACTCTTCACTTGGGATTAAAAACTTATAAATGATATGGGTCTTTTTATAGCTCTTTTACAAGTAAGAAAATGAGAGAGAACTACCAAATCATTAGTGTTACCACTCCTTGTTTAAAACCCTTCTGCTGGGGCACCTGGGTGGCTCAGGGAGTTAAGCCTCTGCCTTCGGCTCAGGTCGTCATCCCAGGGTCCTGGGATTGAGCCCCATGCCGGACTCCCCGCTCAGCAGAGAGCCTGCTTGTTCTTTTTTGGCTCTCCCCGCTCAGCTCATGCTCTCTCTCTCTCTATCTTTCTCTCAAATCAATAAATAAATAAAATCTTAAACAAATAAAACACAAAACCCTTCCGCTGACATCAAAACAAATTCTGTGGCTGTTTTATTTTCAAGGCTTACAGAACCAGACACATCCGGGCCCCTGTCTACACCCTCTCCTCCCCATGATCCACCCCACACACTGTTCTCTCTTGGCTCTCGGGTGTTTGCCCTCTGTTCTCTCTGTCTGGAGCACCCTCAACTCTCAGGCTCCCAGCTCTCCAAGTTCCACTAGCTCACTGAGGCAGGCAGTGTAGCCAACTGTCCCAGGTCCCAGGGGGTGAGGGGGAAGAGTTAAGAGTGTTAAAACCAGGATGGCCCCAGGCAAACCTGGACAGCCGGTCACCCTACAGCCCCTGTCCATTCTAGCCTTGGATGTTTCTTCTCCAGGAACCCTCCTCTGACCTGCTAAGTCCAGTCTTCCTGCTGCGTAGTTGGGCTCCAGCCTTTGTTCTCTTCCAGGACATTTCTCGATTTCCTGATTACTGACTTCAAGTCCATCTTCCCTGCTTTCCACAGTGGCTGTCTTAGTGCCACCTCCTCTTTCTCCACCCAGGTCCAAGTAACCTTTGTCTCTCCCTGAATGAATGCAGCAGCCTCCTAACTTCTCTCCCTGCTTCCACTGTTGTCCCTGGTCAGTGTACTCAACACAAAAGCCAGTCATCCTTTCAAATCATAAGGTGGCCCATGTCACTCCTCTGCTCAAAACCCTTCACTGGTTTTCCACCTCAATGGCCCAAGAGACTGAGCCAGTCATCTCTCCGCCCTCACCTCCTTTATATTCCCTCCTTACTCCGCTCCAGTGGCATCGGCCTCCTTACTGCTCCTAGAACATGTCCAGCATGTTCTTGGCTCAGGGCCTTTGCACACACTGTTTTGTACGCACTACTGTTTTGTACGCACTGCTGTTTACACCTGTATCTTTCTCCCCTCAGCTGTTCACACGGCTCACCCCACCCCCCACCACCATCCAGCAATCAGATGAAAGCTCCCCTTCTTTGGGAGGTCTTCTGGGACCTCTCCTTATGCTTGAACTCTTGCAGTTGACATCCCCTCTCTGCTGTAGTATTTCGCAACACTGACCACCTCTTTACAGTTTACCTAAATTATTTTGTCTACGTGTCTCCCTCCACTCCAAATGTAGTTTCTAGGGCAGGAATTTTATGCATTACTGTTATTTCCAGACTTTAAAATTGTACATGGCACAGAGCAGAACTCAAGAAATATTTACTGAAGGCATGCATACATGATTCCGTGAAGGAGTGAAGGCACATAGTAGGCAGGACACCTGACTGAGCATCCAAGTTTTAGGTTAGCTGCTCTGGATTTGGGTTCTTTCGCCCTCCAGCTCTTATTTTCTCCAACCGCGGCGTAAAAGCATTGGATTCGGTGTTCTTTAAGGACGGTACAGGCAGTGGTATTCTCCAAGTCCACCAGTCAATGTTAGGGAAGAAGCAGAATCTAAAGATATTAAAGTTATAAAGTTATTCAACTGGGCTTGAAAGCCAGAAAACATTAACAGGCAAAGAAGCATTGTGCAAGTTACAACTGGGGAAAAAAAATACAATACATACAAGAGACATGAGGAGTCTGTACGTGAGGAAATGCAAAGAGGGCAGATGATTGAGCCGAGCTGACACAGACAATTCATTATAGGGCTAGCATTGAACCTCAGCCCAGGGATAAATTGTCTTAGGAGCCTGGAAAATGACACCAAGGGCGGGCCAATCCCCATCAGATTACAAAGGTCTGCACTGATACAATTTGTGATTAGAACGCTGTTTGCAAATCTTTCTTCACACCCACCAAATGGCCCCCAGAGTGGGTGGATTCTAGAATTAGTCATATGAGAACGGAGGATTTAATAGAGGGAGATTCTAGGAGGTTCTAGGCTGTTCCGTTTGGAAATGCATCAGCCCTTCAGAAATGGGAAGTAATTGGAATTAAGATGTGCACACTTTTTACCTATTACCATGCTATCTCAGGTGGGAGAAACAAGTCAGCCACCATCTTGCAGAGGGTACTTGGAAGGAGGGAGCAAGGGCTGGGTGAGTCCATTTAAAGCAGACTCTTCAGGTGCTGCAGCCACCACACCCTGCGTGTGGGGCACCGGACCGGTTATTCAGCTTCCCCTGTACAGCTACTGTGTGGCTACAAACCTGAGCCCGGGAACGGAACGCCAGCCAGTTATTCTGCAGTAACCAAATCCCCTGTGTTGTGGTGCTTATCGGCACGATCGCCCTCTGCAGTTGTGGTTGACTAAGTTTTTGCTGTTGTCATCTTGTTTGGTAACACAGCAATAGCAAGTGTTGCAAATGTAATTGTTACATTTAAAATGAGCTCTTGGCAGTTCCTGACGGTGTACCTGTGTGTGTGTGTGTGTGTGTGTGTGTGTGTGTGTGTGCGCACGCATGCGCACACATGCATGCCTACGTATGTGGACATTTACCATCCATCTGAGTCTTCTCAGAGCAGCTCTAGGAACTCGGATCCCACCTCAAGGAAGTAAACAGGGATTGGATTTAGATCTAGCTAATAAATAACAAACCCCTAGTTCATGACAGAATGCTTTGTCGTGCTGTTGAATGCTGTGTCATGCTCCCAAAACTTTTAAATGCTTAAAAGTACCATTGGTTCCATTTTACAGCTAAGGAAATTGATGCTCCAAGACGTTAAGTAATCTTGTCAAAACCATAGCGAAAACAGCTTGCCAAGGCATGATTTAAGGATTTTAGGATTTATTCCCTAGACATAGAAACATTTTTAAAGAAAATCTTTGGACGAGTACTACTGCATAAAGCAGGAAAAATCAGGCTGCTTGGGTTGAAGCAGGAGTCTGGACTTTGGAGCCCCGTCTGCTCACCCCACTCATTTACCTCTGTGGTCTCCCTAGAACATTCCAAATAGCCTGCTGGGTGGACTCCAGGGTGTCCCCAGCTTGAAGGGCTGTGAATCTATGATTCTGAGAAGTTCCTACAAATATCAGGGGCAGACTATCAGTGCCTTCCCCTGGAACATGTTCTGGAACCAGCGAGACTACAGATATAGGATCCTGAATTTCTTCGTAAATTTACATGTTAAAGGTGGAAAAGATCTGAGAAATCAACAAGTCTAAAAACCCCACATACCTAATAAAATGATAATAATTTTTATTTTTATTGACTAATAGAAATCCAGAAAGAATAAATGATTTGCCTAGGGAAGTCAGTTGACCAGTTGGCCTCTCTCTTTTATTTTTACTTATTTTTTTTTTAAATTTAGTTATCAGAGAGGGAGAGAGAGAGTGAGCATGAGCAGGAAGAGGGACAGAGGGAGAATCAGACTCCTCGATCAGCGGGGAGCCAGACGTGGGGCTCGATCTGATCTCAGGACCCCAGCATCATGACCTGAGGCAAAGGCAGATGCTTAACAGAATGAGCCACCCAGGCGCCTCTGTCTTTTAGAGAAGTGATATTGACAATTGTTCTTTAACCATCAGAGCAAACAAAGTGCTGGGGTAAGATCTGAGGGATGTCCTTCATGGCAGGATTTACCCCATCAGCTGCTGGATTATGAGGTTATCCCAGAGGTTCTAGAAAAGGGATTGAGGTGCTTAGGGTGGCAGGGTTTTGTGTGGTCCGGGGGCCAGGCTGGGGAAAGCACTATTTATAAATAGCCCAGAAGCTTTTAATAACTAGTCTATCCACCGTGGTACATCAGGGTAGAATAGGAGTCCTCACCTTTAAGCATGAATTCAGCAGAATACCCACATCTGCAGGATTTCCTTGGAATTGCTGCAACTCTATTAAGGTCATGGGGCCTTCGTCCCACTGCTGATGCTGCTTCCTTTCCAGGAGAGAAAAGAAGAGCCAGGGAAGAACCGAACTTCTGCCAGCCAAGTGTCACATCAAAGAATTCCACCCAGATCCCCCAGGTGCAAATCCCTGAGGGCCATCAATAGGCAGATAGTGCTGTCTCTGGTAATTGGGTTGACATCATCTAGCAGCCTTAGAGGATTTGAATCCCTTCCATCACTCCTGCTACCTCCCACCTGGTGGTGAAAACCTCAGGCTGAGGCCAGGTGATACACAAAAGCCAATGCAAGGAATCTACAAGGTCACACTCACTTAACTATCCCCAGATACTTAAGGAGAAAAGAAGATAAAGGCTCCAGTTGCCTCCAAGTGGGTGCCAAGAGGGAGCCAAGGGTGGTCATAGAAATATATACTCAGGACTAGAAGGCTTCTCAATAGTTATGTAGTTCACCCCAGGGCCAAGGCTTGAATCTTCAAAATGATCCATCCCCACCCCAACCGGACTGTAAGATGTTCTGTTCTGGAATGAGCCTTGGTCTCCTTCACTTCCAGATCTTTCTACATATAGTTTCCTCAGCCTACAGTACCATTCCTCTTCCCAGCTGCTTCTTGGGCCATCTCCTTCTTGTATTCCAAACCTCATTTCAGAACATATTTATGTAAGGGGCTACCGAATATGCCCTTAGAAATGTTCCAAAGCCACTGGGACTTCACCTACGTAGCATTCACTATACTGCTTTCATGTCTGTCTCTCTCCCTGGACTGGGACCTGCGTTAGGACTGGAACTGGCTCACATTATGCTGATCCAGCGGGGCCTCCAACTGGACCTAACACAGCAAAGGCATTTAAAAATGTGAATGAACGAATGCATGCATGAATGAATGAATGGCTACCTCTTGAGCCCTGATAAGGAATTTGTATTCATAGTCTCATATTATCATTGCACCATGCTTGTGAAGAAGCAAAGATTTGTTCGGTTTAAAGAAGTAATATGTTGATGCCCATTTTATGGATGAGGAAAACAGCTTCTGAAAGAAAGGAAAAAAAAAAGAAACATGTTATATATTTGGGACATACATGAGCCCTTCATTGTGCCAGGTACTCTCAAAATGTTTATCATCTTTATCCTTGCGACTGACTTGGAAAAAGTTATTTTCATCACTCTCTTGTAATTTATGTTGTAAATTACACACCCTTTTGGGGGTACAGTTCTATGGGTCTTGACAACAGCAGCAGGCCCTGTGGCTGCCACCGGACCGAGTACCCTCCACAGGCTGCCCTTTGTAACCACGCCCCCCCCTTCCTCCACCGCCCTGCCAAGTTCGGGGTGTTCTCCATCACTAAAGTTTGCATTTTTTAACAAATACAAAGCCGAAGCTCAGAGAATTTAAGCAACTCACTCAAGGTAAGTGTTCAGTGGGCCATTAGATTTTGCCTTGGAGCCCAGACTTCTGATTCCCTGTGAGGGTGGAAAGTGAGAGTGTGGAGCCAAGGAAAACAGCTGCCCATTCCCTGGCCCACCTCCCACCTCCACAGAGAGAGCCCTGTCCTTCCTCCTTGTTCCATGGAGATAGGGCAAACACAACCTCATTACCCAAGGCAGAATCTGATAAGGCACCACCTCTGATCCTTCACGAGGTGCTGAGGGAAGACTGTGTTCCTGCCCAACGGAATGATCTGAAAACCATTAGGATGGGCAGGCTGCTTCGCCGACTGTGCTGGAACAGATTGGTCCGTTTCCAGTTCGCTCTCTTATCTCCAAGGCTAGAGGGCTGTGAGGGGAGGTCACTGCTGACATTTACCTCCCAATTCACCAGCTTCCCCACCAAGGCCCAGGGGCCCTTTTCCAGACAGAGGTAGGCAGGCAGGTCCCAAGGTGAGTGCCATCACTAATTGGGCTGATGTAATTAACTGTCACGTTTGTTTCCCTCCTCACCCCCCATGAGGAAGCCAGTCATGGTCTCAGCTCCACTGCCTTCCTGGAGTGCTGCTGGGAGGGGGCCATTTCCCTGGGGGTGGGGGCGTCAGCTTCGTGGGATAGAAGGGAGAGAAAAATCATTTCATCTTCATCATGCTTTTATTCAGGGTGGCGGGATATTGGTGCCACTTTTGTCGAAAGGTAATCTCTTTTCTAATTAATAATAACACAAGTGCTTGTCTGGGGCTGAAGGCAGGTAAGTGAGCTCTGATCTGCCCTGACACAGACAGGAAATAGCTGTAGGCCTCCTGCATCCCACCCAGGCCCCGTCTGCTGCCCACCCCCCAGCCCTTCTTCCCTCGCCTCCCCCCACCTCCCCTCTGCTTCAAGGACACTCGGGAAATAATTTGCCATTGAAGAGGGCGCATGCTCCCCTTCGGGCTGTGGCCTGTGCTGCACTACACCCCCAGCTCTGCCACCTGGTGAAGCTGGATCTGTTCCTGAGGTCTCGGCAGCCCTGACCCTTGAGGTGCAGAAGTCAGGCTTTGCACCCTGCATTCTCTGCTGAGGGGCTGTAGCAGAGACAATGGACCAAATGCAAGACTCTCACCTAGAACCAGGAGAGCAAGTAATGAAAGACCATTCACAGGCTGGGAAAACCCCATTTTCTGGCCCAGTTACTAAGGAGTTGGGTGATCTTGGGAGACTGGTTCACATTCAGTGTGAACATCATCTTTCTCATCCGCACAAGTGAATACACGAGACTGATCTTACAGGGTTGTAGAGGGGACAATGCCTGTCAAGGGGCAGACAGAACACACCCCATAGGCCAGGAGTAATTAAAGTCACTCCCATCATCTCCATCACTGTTCCTCCACAGAGTTCCGTTTAAACAACCGTGTTCAGGTATGTGTGTAAATTACAGACCAGAGGTGTCTTCTGTCATTTGTTGCCAATCCACAATATGACACACTATGAAGAACGGCCCAGCTCATGCCCCATCTTTATTCCTGGATGGAACTTCTGCCCTGCGAGCCTGTTGGTTTTCACCTTAAACTTGGTTCTACACCAAGTAGTAGATAGGAAATTTCTCTCTCTCCCTGAGCCCAGAGCCCAGGACTAAGCCAGTGCTGTTGGTTTGGCCTTTTCTTCCAGGGCCTACTCTGGTTCCTCTGCTTGCCCCCCCCGAACCTAATCGAAGTTCTTTCCTAAATAGAAGGAAACTTCTAACCAAAATAAATACATAGTAATTAAAAAAAAAAAAAATCTCAATAGATCACAAACCAGAGATGAAAAGATGAGAACCCACTTACCTCAGCCACTTTCCCCGTCTGGAGGTGTGTGTACTGAAGGTGGGGGCCATTCATTCCTCTGACCATGAGTGGACATCATCTCAGCTCCTTCACACTCTGCCTATTCCAGGTGGAGTTCCCTAGTTCCTTGTTACAATGTCTGAGCATCAGAGGAGAGGGCATGAGTCCCACAGAGTATGGGTGTTCAAATCATGAGATGTGAAAGCAGAAAACTAACTTTTATGCTACAGCTAACTATTTGCGCGCGACTGATTGATGTCATGATCCATTCACTGGCTATTTTCTGGATCAAAATGATAGTCGATCCACTCGGTTCACTGTCTTTTGAGCTACTTCCCCACTCCCCAGCCCAGCCTTTCCCTTCTTAGTCTGTGAAATTTGGGGCCAAATAGAAAGGGATATGGATCAAGCAAATAATTCATTAAAAGTCCCTTAATTCATAGGAATCCTGGAAGCATGTTTTAAAGTTAAAGGTTAATTTAGCTGGTGTCTTTACCCATTAAATGTACATGAATTTTCCATCACATTAATACTTGGAATTTAAAGATCAGCTTTCATCTCACGGCTTTGAGATAGCGCTGACATTGGCTTTGAATTCTCTTGCCCTCTTTGGTGAGAAAAACTGAGGATCGATAGAAATTTTAAGATGTAGCCAGTATCACATTGTAAATGATCAGACTACTTAATCCTTCCATTCTTAAACCACTCTTCGAGGCACCTTACAGTCTTAACCCCTGTAACCCATTAGTCAAGGATTATGATTATCCTTTTCTTATGCTATGCAGAACTATGCTGAAAATAAAGTAGAAATCCTTAAAACCAACAGTAGTTATTTTTAAATGGTAAGATTATAAGTAAACCTTTTATTTTCTTTTAATGTTTTCCCATTTTTAACACAAAAGTACATATTAATTTTAACCTAAAGAGATATCATTTAAACTTCATATTTCATAAGGCTGTATACAGTGGAATACAAGTCTTTTAAATAGTCAAAAGGCATAATGTGTGAGAGTGTTATTGCTATTCAGTTATTACTCCATTTCTCTAAGATTCTGTAAATTCTTAGGCCTCCAGGTACGATTTGCCTGGGGAGAATCCCAAGCAAGGAATCTAAGGGAGTCAGTGAAGGATCCTCTACTCTTCTAGCCCTTTAAAGACAAAGTCACGTAACCTGTGTGTCCTCGTATCAAAGCAGAATGTAGCCAGTAGCTCAGTCACAGATTCACGTCATTCTGTTCCATGTTCTTGAGGTTCAGGCCTGGCGGAGTAAAGAGGACACCCAGGGTGGGAAATGGAACACTGAGTCATTCCATTCTCACCACATGTTAACCGTGAGCCTCCAGCCCACCCAAGAGCCTTAGGCAAAGTCTGCTGGCCACTGTTTCCCCATCTGTGGGCCCCAATGCTGACCAATCGTCCCCTCTGGCACCTTATAAGGGAAAGCTAATTAGAAAGCTCACCTTGCAAGAATGCTGCAGAAAGACCTTTCACACGGAGTAGAACCACAGTGCCCAGAGGCACTGTGACTCAGTGGTAAACCTGACTTCCAACACCCAGGTCTGATCACTTGCCAGCCAAAAAAAGAGAGAAGACCTATATGGCAAAGGCCAGGCAAATTCCCACGGGATGAGCCCCAAAGATGGTGCATGGGATTGGCAGGTCCTCAAAGTACTCTAGAAAGTACTAGTTACAGGTATAGTGACAGGAAGAGAAGGCAAGAGATCAATCAATTCATTTACGCATTTGTTTATTTGTCAGCCCCTAATGGATCAAGGGCTATGTTATTTGCTATGGGGAAAACAAAGTTAAGTCAGATAGCTCAAACCCTCAGGTGTAGATAGAGGGAAAGACAGATATTAAATATTAAATGCCTTATAATGTTTAGAAATGAAAATATATACAAAAGCCTTGGAATTACAAAATCAAGAGTAGCTTTAGGCTGAGAAGGAAAATGAAAGCTTCACTTGGGACCTAAATCCCAACTGGGTCTTCAGGAATGACCAGAAGTTCACCACACAGGGAAAAGCACGGCAGAGCAACAAATGTGCCTAAGTAAATAGGAACAACTAAGGCAGAGTAAATAATCCAGCTTTTGAAAATTAATATCATTTCCCAAATATTCTGTAGCTCTCCACAGCCACATCATCCTATAAAATTGTCTTAGAAGTTTCTCCATACCTAAAACCCACGGAAGTTTGGTACTCCCAAAGTAGTCCAGTGAATAGATAGAGAGGAAGGGCGGGGGAAGGGAGTTGAGCAATATCAGGAACCCTAAAAAAAAAAAAAAAAAGAAAGAAAGAAAGAAAGAAAGGAAAAAAAGAAAAAGCCAAGATCTTTCACACAAGGCTCCAGGATACTCTCTCTACAAGGCTGTGTCAGAGACCTAGCCTAAGCAGGCTTCGGGTGATTCTTCCCCTCCATGGGCCAATTCAGTTACTTGATGCATTTTTACATTAAGCTGGCTGGGAACAACTTAACAGCCACCTGTGTGTTTGTGTGTTTTTTAATGTTGTTATTCCTTGTGTCTTATCTTTTGCTTTGTTTTTGTTTTTTCTTATTTCCCGACTTACTCTGGCTTTGGGTATGTACGAAGGTGTCAACTTTCCTGTTTGGCACCCTTGGGAGACAGTTAAATGCCTGTTACTACCTTGTCTGTATTGTTTCCTCCTCCGTTTCTCCCTCTCCTGACAATAAGTATGACAAGCAAAGCTGTGGTGTCTTCTATTCATTCCCCATCTTATCCCCATTTTATCATTTCAGCTTGAAGAGATAAAAAATAAGGGGCAGGAATAACTTCTGAAATGAAAAGGAGCGAGATACATGGGAAGCCAAAATGTCTTCCCTTTTCACAGAGGCAGATACGAGCTTCGAGGTAAAGCCATCAGGTTCACACACTGTTCTGAGCTTGGACCCATTGCCACCCATGACTCAGCAGGTGGTGAGGACTTTGAAATCCTCCTCCTGAATGTTATTTATTCCCTAGAGAAAGCAGAACTTCCTCAGGAACTTTATAAATGTGAAAGGAGGCAGTGAAGCCTTTCCAGAATATTCTTCTCCAATATCTTGGTGCTTTCTCCAAGATCACAAACTTTGATGCATAGCCCATGGAGACAAATGTCAGCTTCAGTTCTTAGACTAAAATAGGTCCATGTGCACATTTATTTGCTATTTTAAATTAACAGAACGATGTCTTGGCTTCCAATCCCTTCTTCTTGTCCTCAGTGATACTACCATATCCATCTTTCTGAAAACACCACCCTAATAACATCATTCTTCTGTTTTAAAATCTCTGCTGGTTTTCTTCTGCCTTTAAGACAAAATCCAAGCTACACTGTCATGCACTTGAAGTCCTTAGGCTCTCTTGTAACTCTCCAACTTTGTGTCTCCGTATTCCCAGCCACATACCCAGCCCATCTAGCCACAATAAAGGTTTAATGATCCAGTACACACACACCTGCCTGCCTCACTGAAGACTGTGACTCACCTGTTCTTTTCTGCTTGAATTGCATTTCTTTTGAATCTCCAAAAAAAGAAGAAACAAAAGAACAACATAAATTGGGACTGTAACTTACGGCTCACCTTCCTTGACCCTCCCCAATCCCATGTAACAGCTCTCTCATTCCTGGGATGCTAGTAACATTTTACTTGCATTTCTCATTTTATCTGTATTAGAATTTCTCTCTCTCTCTCAGAACCTTTAAATTCTTCCCCTATTAGAATAAAAGTAATCTGGGGTCAGGCACTTTTGTCTTTCTTGGTTCAGTGCTATATCCCAAGTACATAGAACCGTATCTGGTGAGAGATGGATGGTCAATAAGTAAGTAATTAAAAGAGCACCTATGTTGGGGCGTTTGGGTGGCTCAGTGGGTTAAAGTCTCTGCCTTCGGCTCAGGTCATGATCCCAGGGATCGAGGCCCACATCGGGCTCTCTGCTCAGTGGGGAGCCTGTTTCCCCCCCTCTCTCTGCCTGCCTCTCTGCCTACTTGTGATCTCTCTCTCTGTGTCAAATAAATAAATAAAATCTTTAAAAAAAAAAAAAGAGCACCCATGTTATGCTAGATGCTGCTAGTTATCTATGTGCATACCTACCTTCTCCCAAGAACTGTGTGTTCCTTGAAGGCATACAAACCATGGTTTATTCATCTCTAATGTGCTTAGCATAGCGGCCAGCACATATTAAGAAGTTGGTAAACATTTTTTCAGCGAATGACATCCTGAGTGAAGGAATATCTTTATAAACAACTAACCCCACCCAATACCTTTTTAATTCTTAAATAACTACTTTCTTTCTGCCTCTATGCTTCAGATTCCTGTGACAAGGCTCTTTGTTGCCCTTGAATAGTAAAACCCACAATAGACATTTGTCGGACCTTTGTTACTGCAAACACTTGTTACCAGACCTTTACTCATACTGTGAGTATCCATGTCATTGTTTACTATGGAGTTTAGATCAATGTCGGTGGTGAAATGCGGAGATGGGGAAAAAACTAAATTAAAATGAGTGATTACGGAAGTAAAGAAAAATCCCACACTCACAAAAATCCCCACAAGCTGCACTTTTTAACCCTTTTATTTGTGAGCTAGATAAACATTTCACTTTTAAATGATGCTCTTTGAAAACCCTGATTATCTGCTGGAAAACTTGTTTTCATTATAGAGAATTAGGTTTCAAACAAGGATTTTGCTGATTGACCCATTTTTACATTTATCAATACTCTGAAATTAGGGTACTTACTGTATTTATAACAATTCTAAGTTATTGTGATTCATTTACTATCCAGCGATACCCATTTGGACAGAGTCGGGTTTATTTACCTTCAGTCCCCACTAGCCAACCCAGTTCCAGGCATAATGTACATGAGGGCTAAATGCACTTAGTTATCATACAATTAATCATTCAGTTGGTCAGTTGACTGCATGAACACTTATTAATGTATGACTATCTGTCACACAGTTTGCTGTATTCTGGATAACACAAAAACAAACATGAGAGTTAATGTTCCTGAGTTGTTCGCAGGCTAGATAAATGCATCCACACTGCGTTGCACACTACTTGAAATAATTCCACCATGCAGTTACAACTGCAGTTTCAAATCTATGTATCGAAAGGTAGTTAACAGTTATGAACACAGATGCAAAAATTTTCAGGAATATATCAGCAAATCAAGTCATCATACTTCTATCCGCAGTTGGCTGAGAACAGTGGTCTGACGGCATCTGAGCAGGATGAATAAGAAAAAAAGATTCTGAAATCATGGAGATCTAACTGCACCTATACAGTAATCTGGGGCAGAAGGAGTGATGATATGAATTAATTTTTTTTTTCAAGGGGGATGCCCAGGAGAGAATGTGTCTAAGAAATAGGGAGGAGACGTTGTCAAAATTTGGCAACCACTTAAATTAAAAATGCATTTACAACCTGGAAAGTTGTGTGACCACTAACAAAAAGAACAGGAGGTGAAAAAAAGTCAGTGTGGGAGAAGATTCGGGTTAGGCATCCTACAGGTTGTTTCATGTTTCCATTTATTTATTTGTTTTAGTGCTTTTGGGAATTTGTGTTGTCTACCATGGAGTTTCAACTGTGAGAGTAGAAAAGAAGAGAAATTAAAATACTAAGGATGGAGATTTAGAAGTTACTTGTGTAAACACAAGGGTTGGCTGATATATTCCTGATAAATGCATGTTAGTCAAAGCTATGAAACTAACAAGCATCTCTAATTAAACAAACAAACAAAAAAAAGTGTGGAAAGAGAAGGAAAAAAGGGTTAAAGACAAAAGCTGTGCTAAAAATTACTTTCAGGGAGCGAAAAGAAGTCACGTCAGAGAAGAAGGGATTAACAGAGATGTTGGAGAATGCTGGGTGTGTCTTAGAAGCAGGGGAGGAAGTAGAAAGCCAGACTCTTGGTGAAGTAAATGGCATGAATATGAATATGTGAAGGTGGGTTTGGGACTATTCAAGGATCATTCACTTTGACTCTACACCACCCCATATCTGGATCCTAAAAATACAATATTATAAACACCCAACCCCAAATAGTTGAAATGATTATCTCAGAACTTGTCTGGACATTGTTGACCAGATCAGAATGTTTAAGAACCATTATCATCCATCATCATCTGATGCTCACATAGTTTAAAAATATGACTTATAAGCACTTTCATGTATATTTTCCCATGTAAATCCTAAAACAAATCTTTCAGGTAGATCTCTTATTCCCCATTTTCACAGGTGAGAAAACAGGAAGTCAGAAACCTTAAATTACTAATAACAACAAAGTGTAAACTACAGATATTATCCAATATTCTTATTCTATGTCATACTACCTTCACCTTGCACAAAAGGGACCATAGAGTTTCAAACACAGAATGCATTCTTTTTCAGATCCTGATACACTGGGACCCCTTTAGGAGACAGGATGATAGGATAATATTCCAAATGAAGAGAGAAAGTCCTTGGGCATCTATCTGGGTGTCTCGATAATGATAATAATCATCTCATTTGTAACGGGTTTATAGTGTAGAAAGTGGCTCCATTCACTTTAACCTGACATTGAAGGCTCCCAACACCTCATTGAATCAGAATTCCTAGCTCCATTTCACAGACGAGGAAAATGAGGCTCATAAACGATATGTAAACTGCTAACAACTATATAGCCAGATTAAGACTGCATTCAACTGTAGTTCTTTGCATTCCCAGCTGGAATTAAATTTTAAGAGAAGACTATGGAAAAGAGAACAGCCATTTTGTGATGTTGCAATGAGAGTTAATGGTGGTGGGGGTGATGGTGGTAGTGGTGGTGTTTTGGGGTTTGGGGGCTTGGGGATGTTTCCAAGTTGCCAGAACAGTGAGGGGAGTGGATTGTAAATTTGAGGCTCAGGTGCAGGTAAATATGGAGAAAGTCGGAGCAATGTTGCAGGTCCTAATTCTTTGAAATGATCAGAAGGCTGAGAGTGATAAATTTTGCCAGGTCATTCTGGTTCGACATGCTCCCTTAGTCACATGGCACTTCTTAATTTCAGATAGGGTTGGGGATTATGTGTTGATCTCTATCAGAAACAAACCATTGCCTCCCTTAAACTTAAATGAATCTTTTATGAGGTAAAGGACCTTATCTAGGCTGGTGCCTGAATAATTTAATGGTTTTCTGAACTAATTGTACCCAGAGGCATGAGCGTTGAATAAATTAAGTGAGATAAGCTATCCTTATCCCTGTGTTGGTAACACATTTCTTCTTTCTGCCATCTTCTACTGCTGTCATCATTCTAGAAAAGTGACTCAGTCTCACCTAAAGGGAAATGGAACTGAGTGGTTGATAAGTCTGATGACATGTGGTTTGTGACTAAGCATTCCCAGAAATGAAGGGTTGATCTTTTCCCCTGTGGCAATATACAGTATGGCGGTTGTTTTCCTGAGACTCTACTGACATGGTTGCCAATTTCCTTAATCCAACTTCAGCCAGTACCTAAAATGTCGATGAAGGACAATAAGAAAATGGCCTGTTTGGCAGCTGTGCTCATGCCCATCATAAAACATTGCTGATTTGTGGTGAGAGAGGAGTTGATCCCAAGAATCTGATGAATTGATCTGACAGGAGGAATTTATCAATGCTTGGTAATTTTTAATGGATTTGAACCACTCAAGAAGGTAAAAATGCAAATATTGGTCTAATCTACTCTTCTTGACCTTGGCTGCACTTTGAGATCAACTGTGGAGTTTTAAAAAATTACTAATGCCTGGGCAACAGGAACTGAAAGATTCCTCAGGTTCTAATATGAAGTCAAGTTTGAGAACTAATTTAATGAATACACTTTCATT
The DNA here is from genome assembly GCF_002288905.1 of Enhydra lutris kenyoni. Lineage (NCBI taxonomy): Eukaryota > Metazoa > Chordata > Mammalia > Carnivora > Mustelidae > Enhydra > Enhydra lutris. The sequence goes on from NW_019154086.1 coordinate 2,434,635, forward strand.
GAAGGAATTGGTTTTCAAAGCTTTCTCACGTCTATTATCCAATCTCATTGCTGTAACTATTATATGCACTGGTCCAGGTAGATTATTCCCTTCGCTTTACCAAAGTTGTCAAGGTCACACAGCTCGTCCGGCAGCCGACGTCTTCATTCTAAGTTGACACCTTTTTCTATGTAATAGCTAATGCTCTCCTGGGGGAGAATGATGGACAAGAGTTAACGGTGTTCATGCTTCAAAGGACTCGATTTTGTAAAAGTTATTCTTTGTGGGAGAATACTCAAACTCTGAAGCCTTTTTACTGTTTGGTCAAATCTTCCATATTCAAAAAAGAAATCTAACAGAGAATTGTTTCTAATGATGACCTGCATTAAACCCATCAGAAGGTCTTATTAAAATGTATATTTTAGGGGTGCCTAGATAGCTCTGTCGGTTAAGTGGCTGCTTTTGGCTCAAGTCATGATCTCAGGGTCTTGGGATCAAGACCCGCATCGGGCTTCCTGTTCAGCAGTGAGTCTGCCTCTCACTCTCCCTCTTTGATTTCTCTCACTTTCACTCACTCTCAAATAAATAAATAAAATCTTTTAAAAAAATGTAAATTCTAAACCCAAACCGAAGAGAATCTGATATGGTCAATCAGAGATGGTACATTTGAATCTTCATTTTAAGGTTCTTTACAGGGATTCTTACATTCACTGAAGCTAAAGAAACATCGCACAGTGTAATTTTCAAACTGAGCTGCCCATTGTCCCAATGGCAATCTACTGACTCCTTGCACTGGGATTTAGAATAAATTTTAGAATCTGTTAAGGCTTTCTTAGCAATTTTATTGTAAAGCAAGAACCTAGAACACTCCTCAAAATCTGACAGTTGAGGCATTAGAAATATTCCCCCTAGAATTTCAATATGTCTGAGGATCAGACAGACAAATGTGGTAAAAACCAGAACTGTAGAAAACCAAAATAAATCTTCATACTGATATACAAGTACTGGTTATATATAGTCAAGAAATACTCTATGTTTCTTATGCAAAACAATTACTGATGTTTTTTATTTATTACAGAACATTACCATGGCAGATCACAAGATACAGTTAAAAGAACATTGAATTTATTATCAGAGGAATTGAGTCATGTTTTCACCATTAATTATCCATATGATTTTAGGCGAGTCATTTAACTTGTCTGATTTCAGTAATTTCATTTCTAAAATGGGATTATTCCTGCCACACCAATGTAACAAACTTATTGTAAATATCAAATATTACACTCCGTAGAAAAGGGTTTGTAAGCTAGTTAATTCTGTACAATTATTTTTGTTCAAATATGATTATTTTATAGTAGACACCATGGAGTCTTCTTTGGTGGCCTTGAAGAATTAGAAATTTGCTTCTCAGTGGGTTTCTTTCTTTCTGACCGACTACCTGCCTTCCTTCCTCTCTTCCTTTCTTCTTCCTCTCCTCCCCCTCCTCCTTTTTATTCTTCCTCTTCCTTTCTTTTTTTATATAGAGATGGATGTAAATCTTGGGAGAAAATTCCTTTAATAATATTTATCAGTATGGTAGAATCTGGAAAAATGTTAGCTATTTTTTATCTTGAAACCACCATGATATATTTTATTCTAGTTAGTCTTAATTTGTTTACTAACATATAATGAAATATCATGTAGTCATTTAACAGTCATGTTTTCAAAGAATGTTTACAGATATGCTCAAGATGATTAATAAAAAAAGCAGCGTATAAACTGTATATATGGTATTATATTGATATATATTATATCAATATTATTATTATAAGCTACATGAAATAAAAATTGACAAACATTTTTGAGCACCTACTATACATAATAGTGAAAATTTCCTCCAGTCTTTTCTTAACTGTTGGATGAAAAATATTCTATTATATAATAATACTGCAATTCGACCAATCTATCTTTAATGGCTATTTTGATTGCTAGAATTTGTTGTTGCTACTATTTTAGAGTAAGATCTCGAGAAAAATCCTCATACCTAGGATGATCTTCTCTAGGTTCTTTGAGCCTACACCTCACATTGAGCAATGAGCAGTACTATAAAATTAGTGTGTGTGTGATATATTGCTTGATATTATGAAATTATAAAGTTATTTTAGTTAATGCCTATCTATAAGCAACCTAAGAGGGTGGAAAGAAAAGCATTAGTTAAAATGTAAGCCACCTATGTTGACAGAGTGCCTAGAATCTAAAGAAGAGGGACAAAGGGATCACAAGAGCATGTAGAAAGAAAAGGACCCTAATGTTAACAGCGAAAACCCAACTGGTAAAATATGGAGCTGAGGGGCGCCTGGGTGGCTCAGTGGGTTAAAGCCTCTGCCTTCGGCTCGGGTCATGATCTCAGGGTCCTGGGATCGAGCCCCGCATCGGGCTCTCTGCTCCGCGGGGAGCCTGCTTCCTCCTCTCTCTCTGCCTGCCTCTCTGCCTACTTGTGATTTCTCTCTGTCAAATAAATAAAATCTTTAAAAAAAAAAAAAATATGGAGCTGAGCTTCTGGTTAGCACTTTTCACATCAATGCTTTACTGAGCTGAATGGACAAAAACGTTGATCAAGTTACTCTAAGTTACTTCTGCTTTCACAGAAGATGGTCTTCTTTGAAATTCTTTGACAAGTATAGATATTTTTGTTGTAGTTTTCCATCCGCCGATGAGCTGTGAGCCTCCCTCGACCAGTCTTGTCACCCACTGGGAACTTTCTTTGTCAGTTTAAACAGGTAAAATAATTGTTGTACACATTTTCTTTCTCTTTGTGGGAGGAGGAGGGAATAATTGAGCCCCTAAATAATTTTGGAGGTAAATTGTATTCTCTAAAGAGAAAGTTAAGGAACTTGAATTACCACAGTTTTAAAGTTCAGGTTCAATATATGGTTCTATGAATAAAAACAAATTATTCAGTGAACTTCCTTACACATAAATATTTACCTACATCTATGATAAGATTTGGTAGTAGATTCTAGGATGTGAACATTCTTGGTCAAAGTGTATGATCATTTTAAATTTCCTTGAACATTTTGCTCTGCTGATTTCCTGAATGACTATACCAGCTTGTATTCCCATCGGAGTGAGTAAAGTACTCAGTTGGCCTTAAAAACAAAACAAAACAAAACAAAACAAAAACACAACAGTTTTCTTCAAATATATTTTTTTAAGATTTTATTTATTTATTTGACAGAGATCACAAGTAGGCAGAGAGGCAGGCAGAAAGAGAGAGGAGGAAGTAGGCTCCCCGCTGAGCAGAGAGCTAGATGTGGGGCTCGATTCCAGGACCCTGGGATCATGACCTGAGCCAAAGACAGAGGCTTTAACCCACTGAGGCACCCAGGCACCCCTTCAAATCTTTTATAACCAGTATAGTTTTGTCAGTTTCTCCTTTACCATAAAGTTACCTCCTATTTGCCTTGGATGTCCTTCATCAAATTAAGGAAATTGTCTTCCATTGTTAATATGAGGACAGTTTTTATCATGAATACGTGTGGGATTTGTAAAATATTATCTCTGCAACTGTTTAAATGATAATATCTTCTCATTTATTCTGTGTGTAATATGAATTGCATTGACTAAATACCTAATCTTCAACCAATCTTGCATTCCTGGGAAAACCCCTTTTACTGTTATTTTCCTGGCATCCTAAAATGAAAACTTAAATCTTTTCTAGTATATGCTTGTAAAGCCAAATGTCCTTTTATGACAGTTTTAGCTGCATACTGTAAATTTTAATATGCCACATTTTTGTATACCATTAAATTATTTTGTAATTTACATCATGATTTATTCATTTAGTATATGAGTTATGTGAGAAAGTCAGCAATTAATATGGAAACATTTGAGATTTTTATTTTTTTGTAGTCTATTCTTCTAGTGAACATATGCTATATTAATACTTTGAAATATTAAGATAAAGTTTGTTAATAATATGGTTCAAGATTTCTCCATTTGTACTGACTTTATCCACTTATTCTACCAATTATTGAAAGAATGTTTTAAATCTTTCACATTGACAATAATTTGTAGTTTGTAGTCTTACTGCTATTGGGTACAGACAGATGTATAATTGTTACAAAAATTCTTATTATTTCTAACAATGCTTCTTGCCTTAAAGCCTACTTTATCTGATAGTAATAGAAAAGGAGTAGGTAAATTTTGGTTAATATTTGCATACTATATCTTTTTTCCATTCTTTTATTTTTAACCTGTCTACATATTTATGTTTAAGGTGTGACTCATAAACTGAATGTGCATTTTTATTTTTATCAGATCTGAAATATGTAGTTTGTTTACAGACAATTTATCACTGATATTTTTAAGTTTAAATCTACCATCTTGCTATTTGTTTTTTGTTTGCCCCATCTGTTCTTTTTTTCTCTTTAGTTGTCTTCTTTTTTATTAATCTTTTTTAAAGTTATCATTCCATTTTCCCATCTATTGACTTACCAGTTGTACATTATTTTTCTCTTCTTTTACTGTTTAACCTAGGAATTACAACATAAACTTTTGAATTATTAGTGCCTACTCAAAATTTGTGTTTTGTCCATTTCTAGAAAATGCAAGAAATTGAAGACACTTAAATTCTCTTTTTCCTATTTAGCCTTTTTTAATATTATTGTCAAATATTTTAATGTATTTTAAACCCTGCCTTATATCACCAGTATTGTTTCATATTATTGGTATTCATTTCATTATTCTCTCCTATTTACATTTCTGTCTGGAATAATTTCCTTTTTGCATTTCAGTTCAGGATTGTTTCCTTCTGCCCAAAGGACACCTGTTAGTATATCTTTTAGTACATGTCTGCTGCCAAAGAATTTTTGTAATATTTATTTGAAATTTTCTCTTTTTTTAATGTATTTTTGCAAGACATTTTTGTTTGGTATAAAATTTTAGATTGCAAGATTTGTTTTTAGTACTTTTAGAATCCCATTCTCTTGTCTTCTGGCTTTCATCATTTCCTTTGCAGAGCAACCTTATCTGTTTTTCCCTTCTTTGAAAGAAATGTGTCTATTTTTCTGAATGCTCTTAAAATTTCCTTTTTGATTTTTGTTTGTTTTTTAGTAGTTTTCCTCTGATGTGTCTGAGGATGTTTGTGTTTTGTACTTAACCTAAGAAACAAAGAGCTTTTTGAATGTGTGGATAACTTCTCTTGTTAGTTTTGGAAAATATTTTTTTTTCTTAATGTGATTCACCTGTTGGTAAATTTTTTATAATGCTTTTTCCCCCTCTTCTTATTATTTTATCATATTCCTGGCCTAACTAGTAATTTTGAATTGATTTTTTGACATTGTGTATTAAAAATATTGCATCTCTGTATATGTTTTTTCTCCTGATTGGTATTTATTTTCTTTTAGCTCATGGAGAGATGACAGGTAGATCATCTCAATTCTATAAGGGATTGTGATAACTTTCAATCTTTGTGAGGTCTGGGCTATTTCCAGCTTCCCCCAACTCCTAAGCAAGTCATGTGAGAGATGTAAACTTTAGTTCTCCTTTTCCAGTTTGTCACCAGGAAGCTCATGTTCAGTTTAATGCTCAAGTATAATAATCATATTGAACTTGCCCTGTATTTTATCCTTAATTCTTATGAATAAATATTTCTCATGTTTTTAATTTAGTTCTCTTATTGTGCCTTTATGTATTAATGTAAAGATACTGAAATCCTTTTTGGAATTCACTCAACTCAGCGTTTAGTAACACCTGTCTACACTACTAAGGGCATAAACTGGGCTCTAGCTAGGCCCATGCATATGAATTCCACAGTTTCTGACCTAAAGGGGCTTCCCATCTTAATAGCAGGAAAATAAGAAACAGATGAGTGGAATGTGTGAGGGTAGAAAGACTAGCTAACAGTATATAAGCCATGTGCTGTAGCAAAGAAGACAAAGGAATAAGGCAGTTTGCTTAGGATGATGATGGAGACCATGAGGGTCACATTTGAAGGAGCAAGAGAAGAATGAGTTGGATTACCAGGAGAGAGAGGGGCCTTATTAAGGTAACAACATGAGTAAAGGTAGAAGAGAAAAAATTGATATTTGAGAGAAGAGTCTGGTAAAGGATGGGATGAATAATGTGGGAGACACTGTTAACGAGAGCCAGGGGGGATGGGTAAGGCTGACTTAAACACTAGTTTCTGGGATTCTTAAGCCAGTGATTCTATTGCTTGGAATAGGACAGCATGTTTCTCTTTGGTGATCTTAAGATTTGTGCTAGTTCTTTAATTACCTCCCAAGAGCTGTGCTCACTAAATCAAAAACAAGAAACAATTGGTGCCTCCAGGGCTAAGAGTAACCAAGGGAAGAGAAACACACCTGCCTTTTTGGTCACCAATACTAATATTTTACTTTCTTGGGTCTTGGATGTTAAGCTGAAGCCACGAGTTGGAACGGAATGCCGGTTGCTGTAGGGTGATGATTCAAGCTGACTGTGAGCCTTGCAAAACTGAATGTGGGTGGTTTTGTTGTGTAATCTTTTGCCTTAATCTTTATGCCTTTAATGAAGAGCTTTGACTGTCTCTTTATGTGTATAAATGTGTTAGATGTAGGACATGCATGGAGTTTCTTAATGGAACCTCATCAAATTTAAAGTCATGATTGAAAAATTGCTTGCCTTAGGTTAAAAAAAGCCCTCTTTAGTTATGGGAGAAAATAAAATTTTAAAAAGGAAAAGAATTACTAATAATCAAAGTCAAGCTTAGCCATTGGTATTTATTTTATTTGGGAATTTTAAGACCAGAGAATCAATTAATTTCATCAAATTTACTTCTCATTACAAGTGTGTTTCAGATCTGGAATTTAATGTACAGAGCTAGTGCTCACATACAGTGTTGGAGGGAAATGTGAGCTCCGAAGGGGAAAACTTGATCAAACAGTAATTAAATCACAGGCTGAATATGTTATTTGACATTGTGAGAAACAAGGAAAACTAAACAGTTTCCCAAGCCAAACAATGTCATTTCAACTGTTTCTCAAGATTTCAGTCAATATTCCTTCCACAAATTATTGAGCCTCTACTATATGCCAGGCCCTCTGCTTGCCTCCACAGACAGGGATGACAAAAGACTGTCACAGTTTCTGATTTTTCAGAGTTTAGAGTCTAGTCAGGAACATCAGATGGTGGTCAAATAAGCACACATATGAAAGAATAATTCCAAATATGAGGAAAATGCTGTGGAGAATAAAGCCAGTAACAAAGGGATAGTAAATAAATATCTCTAATGTTTGTGAGCATCAGGAGAGAATGGCATATGGGAAATGAGTACCCTGAGTTGCTTGATGCCGTGGGCAGAACAGAAGTCAGAGTTCAATTCTTGTTCTCGAAACAGTGAGGGCTTTTCCACCATGTCCTGCAAGACCAGAGGTTCCTAGGAGGTTCTTGAAGTTAGGTGTGTCCCTCTCCAGCCTTGACTAGTATGTCTGCTAGTCCTCTCTATTCCTCTGCTCCATCTCCACAAGACCATCAGAGAGACATTTCTCAGGCTCATCTCCCAGAGTGCCTCACTCCACCAGCAGCTCCCAAAGAAGCTTCTCCTTTACAGGGTTATATTCTGCTCGCTCCCTTTCTCGGTCCCAGCTGACAGGCCCCTTGGTGATCCTCGCAGCCATCAACCAGCTTTACCAGCTTTGCCTTTCATCGCTCTTGCCCACACCCATGCACCTCAAGGTCCAGCCTCAGTTATATTTTACAGCAGCAACATTCACTTCCCTGAGATAGACAGGCTATTTTCTTTTTCTGGGAAGCATTCCCTTCCTTTCTCGCTTAGAAAGTCCCCACTTGTTCCACAATATCCAGGGCAAATGTGGCTTCCTTACTAAAGCTTTTTCTTCCCCCTCAGGCAGAGCTAGTGACTTCTTTCCTGGTGCTTCCTCGGCACTTTGCACCAGTTCTTCCTCTCCTCACGTCGTGCTATAACTATTTGTCTTTGGGTTATTTCATAAATCAGATAATGAACTTCCTAAGGTGAACACAAGGTCTGATGCAGTTATATAATCTTACTTTGTATCCTTTTGGGTGGTTACCTAATACCATGTTTTGCATAGATTAATATATGATTGTGGAAGGAGAGAAAAGGTGAGGGGGTCCCTGAAAAATGGCGACTGTAGTATACTCCTAATTTCTCTCTCTCTCTTTCCCTCTGCTCCCCACCTTATTGTGGTCTCTCTCTTTCTCTCTTTAAGAAATGCACGGGTATATGATGTCTATAGTCAAGGTCACAACTGTAGATTCTGTGCCTGTGCTCAGCACTCAATCTACATTACTCTAAGATGCAGTGGGATTTTGGCAAGACAATATACTTTTTAATATAAACAACACAAGATTCCTGCTTTAAGAAAAAAGAGAAAATTAAAAATTGATCTTCAAATGGACACAAAGGTCATTATCATCATCAGCAACAAATGCCTACAGAATTTCTAGAATATGTAGGCAGTCGTGTCGGCCTTAGGGAAGACAAGAGACCATACAATAGAATTGATGTCTCCTCATATGAATATCTAGATCACACTATCTCTTCTTTGTTTACAGTTTATCTTCATCTACTTTGAATTTTTGGATTAGTTTATTCATGTATTTCTCTCAAGCAGAATGTTCTGGGACTTAGTGTTAATATTAGACCAAATTGGGGCACCTGGGTGGCTCAGTTGGTTAAGCGACTGCCTTCAGGTCATGATCTGGGAGTCCCTGGATCAAGTCCCGCATCGGGCTCACAGCTCCGTGGGGAGTTCTTCTCCCCTCTCATGCTCTCTCTCACTGTCTCTCTCTCTCTCTCTCAAATAAATTAAAAAAAAAATTAAAAAATATATTGGACCAAATTTTAGACCACAGATCTATCTTTGGTATTGGTTTTATGCACACAAGACCAATATTGATGGGTAAGGAAAAAAAAAGTCTAAATTGTATCCCAAATTGATGGATTAAGTAGAAGAGAAGAAAGGTTGGTGCTACTTATTAAAATAATTGTGATAACATAACAATTTATGTCCATGATCATTATTTTATCCTGGCAATTTATCTATATGTTCATCTACCTTCCTAATCAAAATAAAAGCTAATTCTTGTCTTGTTGACTTGAGACAGAGATGTTTCAAGGTAGAATTAGAAAGCAATGCACTAGTGTTTTCCTGGATTTTATTATAAATACCTAAAGGTAACTCAGAGAATTTGGGCAGAGACAAAATATTTGAAAAACATTAAGTTTTGAGTTCCTTCAGACCGTAGAGGTTTTCTTCACTGAGAGAGCAAGAGTATGTTCCCATCTAGACCCTTTGCTCTTACTACGGCTTCCCAGAACACACCACTGCTCAGGTCTTTCTGTAGCTCAGTGCTACAACTCACTCAGGTATCTATTCTATTGCTCTTCCTTGAGAGACTTTCCTTGACCTAGCTAATGATGTGAAAGAGATGAGAATATAGGCATTGGTGGGTCCTGAAGAAAGGAGATGGACTTCCTACTTCAAGAGCAAAGACTTCGGTTAGAATAATGGGTGTTTGTCTTGGCAGGTGGAGCCCTAAATAACATGAGAGAAATGACCATGTTTCTAAGCCTGGTATAGAGATGGGCAGAGATGGACATTGGCATGGCAGAGAGAAACTTCTCATTATTAACACTCATGGATGGTTGAGTGAGGGCGAAACGGGGTCATGGAATCCTTAGTAATATCTGACTGGACAAGTGACTGAATGTACCTGAGCAGCCCCCACCATACAGACACATACACACCAATGCAATTTAGACTGAGCATCAGGCAAAGGAAGCAAAAAACCAGAATCAATGGAGTCTGTTCCCATATTGGCAAATGAGAGCTTATAGTAGAAATTAAGTCAAGGTTTAATAACAATAAAGGAAAATTAATTTCTTATACGTTTAGATTTGTGGGCTGAGATACACACATTCTACAAAAGGAAAATTTAAAAAAGGTGTGAAATTAGCATGACTGAAAAATAATGAGTTTGATGGGAAAGTTAAGTGATACACACAGAGGTCCTGACATACAAGATGTGTAAAACATGATCCTGACCTTCAAGAAGATCACAGATGGCCCATAGAGATAAATGTGTCCTTCAGAAGATCAGGAACCATCCAACAGATTATATGCTAAGAATACAACTGCAGAAGTTCCGATGCAGAAATAACCAGTGAAGGTTAGTTGTTAGGAAAGCTCCTACAGTAAGAGGTGGGACTTCACCTTGGCCAAGAGAGAGGTATAACACTAAGACAAATAAAACATACAAACAATGATGCGGCAGTAAAACTGTGTGCATTGTCTTTGGGAAACTGCGGAGCATAGCTGTATTTTGGCAGATGTGTTAGAACATAGTTATCTAAGATATGATGGAGAGGTCTGCCTGGTCGAGGGAAGAGGAGGGGTGGAACACTCCATTGATGACTGAACTCCAATTTATAGTCAGTGAGGAGCCATCAGAGGTGCCTGAATAGATGGAATTAGTGTCAAACGGAATGTATCAAAAAATTAATTTCGAAGTGTGCAATTTTGCTTCTAGCAAACCAGACAGCCTTGTTACATAAGATCAACCTAGAGCATCTGGATGAGAGAGATAGTACTCCAAAAAGGCAGAAAAATTACAGACTGGAAACCAGCAAAGTAAGAGGAACTAAACATGAAAGATACTCTGATGATACACCTGCAGTTTTATGTTTCTATTAGAAACCATCTCTGTAGACTTGCTTTGCAAATATTACAGATCCTTACTCTTACTGTCTGAATGACAATATAGCCATGAGAATGAGTGAGTAACCCATGTTTACTACTAAAGTTTAGTTTGCTCACTGATCTTGGGGATTATGTGAGACCCAGGGCTGTCCCTAGGAAGCGATTTGCAGAGATGTTCTTGTGCCCTCCATGGGCATAAAGAGTACACTTTCAAAAATATAACTCTGATTTGTCACCCTCTGTGTCACTGTGATCCTACACTGATTTCCTATCACAGTCAGATTAAATAAAATTCATGCTTCTCACTGTGGATTCTTTGACTCTCTATGATCTGGCTTGGTCCATGCCACTGTCTCTGACTTGATTTCCTTGTACTCCCAGCCCACTTCACTCCATTGTAGCCACACTGGATTCTTCCCATTTCTTTAACAAGCCAGGTATATTCCCATGCAGGCCTTTGCTCTGTGACCTCTTCCCAAAACACTTCTCAGATCTTCCCATGATTCAGGCCCTCGACTTATCCAGGTCTCTGCTCCATTCTTCTTCCCCAAGAGATGTTCCTTGGCCATGCTATGGAGTGATCCCCTGCATCTCTAAGCCCACCACGAACTCTTTATTTTTGTCTAGCTTCAGTATTTTTATTGCATTTATTAGTAACGTGTCATGTAGTATTTACTAATTTGTGTGCTTATTATTTATTTCTCTTACTAAAACGGAAGCTCTGTGAGACCTTTGTCTAATACCTCTGTAAGTTGCGGCCTGGAAGGGGCTCGACACCTAGTAGGAGCTTGGCAAGTGTTTGTTGTATAAATGAAGAAGTAAATGAAAAATACATCATGATTGCTGTATCATCATTCTTTTTTCATTTTTAATTCCAGTAGAGCTAACATACCGTGTTATATTAGTTTCAGGTGTACGATCTAGTGATTCAACATTTCTGCACCATCGTCATCATTTGTAATAACCAGTATTGATTCAGACTTTACCCGTGTGCCATGACTAGGTCGTTAAAGGCTGTTACTTGGTTATTTCATTTATTCCTCACAACCCCTTCCCTACTCTCTGAGTCATTTAGAAATGAAGCAACTTTTGTGAAGTTACTCAGCTAGCAAAAGGATGAATCAAGAGTTAAACACTGCTAAGCTCTAGTGGTATTGCTTTACCATCAAGTATACATGGGAACTACCACACTGTATAATGGCATATCGCATGAGTGATATCACAGTGCCTGCAAATTAGCAAATGAAGATAGCTAACTCTCTTGAACATGGATCCCCACTTCCAAAGAAATCTTTGGGGAACATAGCTGGTTGTATGCCATTGGTTTAAGGTCTAGAAGCCCCCAGAACAATGGTTTTTGCTGTTGATGTTGTGCTTGTTGATATCTGGCATCACCGATGGTATTTATTTTTATTTTTTTTATTTCATTTTTATTTAAATTCTATTTGTTAACATATAGTGTAATCCTGGTTTCAAGTGCTGTTTTCTGTTTATTTGTTTGTAGACTTAGAAAAATACTTTTGTTCTTAAATATATGTCCTGGGCTTTGGAATATTTCACTTCCAATGGTCTGAAATTATGTCTGTTTTTTGGAGATGACTCCTGGTGATGGGGCCCCTTTACTGGGAAACATGGACGGCAAGAAGTGCCTGTGAGTTTACATACTCTTTGGAATGTCGTAACTGATAGGTACAAGGTTATGATACTCAAACTCCATGGCCTCAGATTGGGACCTCTTTGAGGCAACCGGACATTCCAGAGTTCACCTCCAAGTTCAAGTTGAAGCTGCTCGGCCCAGGGCTTTGCCTAACACTGAACCCCTGCCTGGTTGGCATTCTTCCCTTCCCTGTCCTTTATCCTCTCTCTCACTGCTTTCCCTTGGAGCACTTTGTCAACAATTCACTTGTAAATTATGAATCTTTATTTCTGGGCCTTATAGTGGGGAATCTAACCTAAGAGAGTAAACTACCCAGTTCCCCCCTAGTGCAAATGAGGCTAATTTGGCCACACCTGAAGTGTCTTTCCCTAGGCGTCCATACCTTTCTCACCACTCACGTTCTTCCCAGACTTATAAATGTGAGATTCTTACTCACTAGAGCCAAGTGCTAGGGAGGGTTCACAGTAAAGAAACAGCATTTTGTAGGAGAATCACCTTGGGTGTGTATAGATTCAAGTTCCTGGTTTCCTGGAGCTCAAGCCCAGATTTGACCTAACTCATTTCCGCCCCACATTCCTGACTAGTCCACAAGCACAGGGAAGAAAGAAGAGCTGAGTCACTGCGGCTTAATTCACTTGTCTATTTCTTTGCCCCTCAAGCTGCTTTAATTGTAGAAGCATTCAGTGGGATTAACTTTGCAACAAAAAGCATTCTGGGTCTCCTTGCAAGGCAGGCCTTGGGCTGTATTGGAACAGCAGGAACGTTTAAAACCTTTGAACAAGGCGGGTATTTTGGATCTCTGATAGGACTGTCTCCCCAGCGGGTCCCACGGAACTCACCTTTCCCTGCATCGTCTCTGGGCCTTTAACTGCCTAATAGCAGTATATGGGGGGCAGTGTCAGAAGCTAACTTGATCAGGTAACTGGGCCAGGCCCAGGTGGGGTTCCCAAAAATCAGGGAGGTTTAGAGAACAGAGCTGCCTCTTTACCTTGGAAGACCTGAACACAGAGGGGAGATTGCCCTCACCTAATACCCTGGGGAGTAATTTTCACTCTCAGGATCTTGCTGGCATGCTATTAGCTGGTTTTAGCCAAATTGGGGCATGCTTTGCCCAGTGAAGTCAGAGAAGCAATTAGGAATACTGTCACCATGGGGTGATGAGAAGGGTATCACAGTGGACATGAAGACGATAGCTGGGAAGTTGCTCTAGGTTGATCACTGACGGAATGCGTGAGCTTGGGAGATTGGCTCAAATTACCTGGCCAACAGGGCCTCTACCTGTAGAATGAAGTGGTCCCATCAACCAACCATTGTCAGTTTTCTATGATCATGTCTTTCTTTCAGTGGTATCCAGTGTTTTTATGGACATTGGATAGTTTCTGTATCAGTTAGCCTCAGCACAGAAGACGAGGCAATTCCTCATGTGGCATTCTCCTTAGGGCATTAGAGCTTCCCTGCTCCTTGCCCCATATCTTGGAAAGAGTAAAAACTGTCAAGTTGATCCAAGAGTAACTGACCAATTGTCCAAATGTTCGAAGGGTGCTAGCCCCATTAGCATTTTTTTAAAGTAAGCTCTAGGTAAATGTGGGGCTTGAACTCATGACCTCAAGATTAAGAGTCCTGTGCTCTACTGACTGAGCCAGCCAGTTCCCCATGCCTGCCTCATTAGCAATTTGTAAATGTTTGACTGAGCTGTGGAGCACCAGAAGAATAGACTTGTTCTGAAATCCGATAATCTTTTCAGAGGTAAAAGTTCCCTGAAATAGATTCAGTGGCCTCTCTTTCCTGGTCGTACACAAAAATGGCACTGCAGGGACCCATCCATGTCCCTAGTGTCATGAAAGTCATGGATTGACTAGCTCCCTATACTCTCATGCTGTTATGGCTTTGCTTGTTCATGCTTCTTCTCCAGCAATGCCTTACATCTCTCTAATCAAAAGCATCTCTCTTTCCTCCAGATTCTCCCAAATAGTTCATACTATAATCTCTCCCTGGAAAGCTTTAAAGATACTTGTTTATGTTTCTGTAACTTCTACTACCTTCTCCCCAACTCTAGACTATATGCACCTAAAGGTCAAGGGCCAAGTCTTACACTTATTTTGCTCCTGAAGGTATCTCCTAGAGTCTGGAACATGTTAGAAATTATGGACTTTCAAGTTAAGTAGTATTGGCATAGGTTTTATTCAACTATTTTAGAAAACACAAGAATCAGAGGAAAGATTTTAAAGTTAAAAAAAAAAAAAAAAAAAGTGGTGTTTCACTCCGGTGCTTCTATTTACTCTCCATTTGGAGAGTAAATTTACTCTCTACTTGGCCTTGTTCAAATTATCTCAAATATTCAAAGTTCTGTAACAAATCCACATCCAGTCTGTAACATGGCAATAATCATCACTAAAACTTACAGAACTACGTGAGGGTAGAGAATCTGATGTAAAAACAAACCTCAATAAATGGCAGCTGATGCTATGATTATGTTTATGATTATTGTTTACCTCTATGGAATGTATTTATCTGTACTATGGAAAGTGACATAAAAATGGATTGGATCTAAATTTGTGATTCGTATGTTTTTTGGTACGAGGTAATGGGAGGAGGTCACAGGGAGAGATGTGTAGGCTTATGTAGGGAGAAAAATAAGGGGGCTTTAACTTTGCTGGAATGTCTGATTACTAAACACACACGCACAAAGATTGGTAGCAATTATGAAAAAAAATGCTAACTATCATAATTTTGGGGGCATACTTCCATGGACATGTATCACATTATTTTTAAAACCTGTCCATACTTTTAAAAGTACAAATACTATGTATGTATGCTAAAACAAAACAAAACAAAACAAAAAACAAACAAAAAAAAAACACGAACCACTTCCATTCACACCATAGGGCGGTTGACTCTAAATCTTTTTTTTTCCTCAATACGATGTGTATCTCTGGTAAGCCAATGGCCAATCAAGAAGCTAGCACAGATGTCAGTGGTGATTCTGACTCTGGGAGGAAATCCAGAGGAAGATGGAAAGAACAGGTCAGCTCTCTAATTCAAGGGTTATTTCCTAGTTGGAAATTGGGAGCTCCTCATGGCATAGCTCTTTCCCTTCTATAATAGATAGGAAACAAACCACAGCTGATGCTTCATGTAGTGTGACTGAGAAGAAAACCTTCAAGAAAAGACTGTATAGGTGCATGAAGAGAAACTTTGAATATACCATCTAGTTTCGTATTTCTTCACCTTTTTATTCCTTATACTGAAAGCCAGTTGGAGAAAGGAAACCATATTACTTGTTTTTCCTGTATATTATAACTGAGAACAAATCCCTCAAACCTTTATTAAATACTTAGCATGTTTTAAACACTTTACTTAGAATGTGGGATAAAAAATTGAATAACAAATGGTTGCTGTGTGAGAAAGACTTTCAAGAGCTATAAGGCCGGGGTGCCTGGGTGGCTGAGTTGTTAACTGTCTGTCTTTGGCTCAGGTCATGATACCAGTGTCCTGGGATTGGGCCCCATATCGCGCTCTCTGCTCGGCAGGAAGCCTGCTTCTCCTTCTCCCACTCCCCCTGCTTGTGTTCCCTCTCTCACTATGTCTCTCTCTGTCAAATAAATAAATAAAATCTTAAAAAAAAAAAAAGCGCTATAAGGCGACCAAAACCCAAACACAATAGCAACAAAAGCATTGTGGTGACCTCCATAAAAGTGGGAGTGAGAGTCAAACAATTTACCAACCCATACACAACAGGCATAGACTCCTCAGGGTGTACACACTTACCATTGAGAATGGGGGCCTGACCTAAAAAATCAACATTTACTGTTCTGAGGCAAGAACATTCATTTCTTGCATCAAGGAATGCCTGGGTTTTAAAAAGGTATTTTTGACAGTGTAATTGGAAGTATTTTATTTATGGTTTTCTTTTTCACTTTTTTCCCTCCCAGACAGTAAGAAAAGTGTTATATTCTATATCACAACAATTAAACTGCTTTTTAGTGCCGAGAGACAACCCCCTGCCAAAAATCAAAGTGAGTAGTGTTGTCATCTCTACCATGTCATGGAAATGGGAATATAAGCTAGTGCTGAAGAGCCATACCTCTGGTGGATAATCAAGGAAGTTTAGTTGTGGAGGGAATGTTTAAATTTATCTTGAAAGATGGGTGATCTTAAAGATATATGGGGCGATGGGTGAGAGCAAGGTCAAGGCATTGTGTTGGAGAGAATAGTGTAGCAAAGCACAGAAGCATGAAAATCCAAAGACTGTCTGTTCATTTTACAGTCATCGAGGGGCCACTGTATTGAGATTCATCGATGAACAAAACAAAGAAGCCTGTCTAGTGAAATTAGCAGGGAATATTGAGTAGTCAGAATTGATTGGGTGCCGTTAGACTTGAAGAGTAAGCCAATGGCAGACTGTAGGTAGGCTTTATCTTTTTAGCAATGTCCAGCAGGTGAAGGGTTCTCCCTCCCCTAAGGGGTCTGGGTGCACTGGATATAATCTGGGGATGACAGATTCTGGAACTCCCTAGTACAAGACCATAGGCTTCTGTTTTCTGGACATGTGTTTGTGTCCAGGGGAGTGACCCACTGAAAAATTATTTGCTAATTCAGAGATACAGCTCTGAAATACATGAATGACTTGGTGGGACCCCCTCATTCTAATCCTATCTTGCTTTGTGAACTTGAACATACCCCTGACCTCTCAGAGCCTCAGCTTTCTTATTTGTAAACTATAGCCAATAATATTTGCTCTGCCTATTACACAGGATTGTACAAGCCAAAAGAGACAATTTATATGAAATTTCTTAGAAAACTTTGAATCAGTATGTATGAAGAACAGAAGGATTTAAAACTTATGTATGCAAAGTCATAAGGCCCTTTATCAGATTTTCTTTAGCCACGCTTTTCTTGACTTAATATGTGTGTGTATATATATGTTATGTATATACATACATGTACGTCTATATACACATAAAATTATATATACATATGTATATGATTTCTGCATATATATGAATATATATATATATATATATATATATATATATATATATATATTTCCTGAGAGACTAGACACGGGTGTTTCAGCTGGGAAAGGCATGTTCTGGAAGGATGTTGTTGTCGAAAATACCTATAGCTGTTGCACAAATCTTTGCTTTTACCCCAGCAATTTCCATTAACCAATCCCATGGCTTTCCCCTAATTGGTATTAGTTCTACGGCCTCTTAATTATAGCTATGTAATGTCAGTATGCAGCCCTATAGTCTTCCTCCAATGGTGGGGTACCTCACGGAGAGCACATAATTCTAGAATACTCATGGTAGAAGAAAACTTGGGGCTCTCCTCCTCCCTTAGGGACAGAAAAGACCAAGAGCTATCTGTCTTGTCCAAGGATTCACATGTGCTCACAGCACAGGGACAACTAGAATCTTGAGCTCTGTACTCTAGAATCCTGTCATTCAGCTCATCTCATTTCTATCCCTGTCATCTCTTCTTTATTCCAGATCTGGATTCCTGATGCCTCTGAATAGGAAGTGGAAAAGAAAACCTAAGGTTTTCCTTCTGAAGTGTGAGAGAGTCCTTCTCATAGAAAGCCCTTCTGTAAAACTCTGAAACTCAGACTAGGAGCTTTAATCCTTTCTCAGGATTCATCTATGGCAAACCTGTGGAAGTCTTTTCCTTAATAAATAAATAAGCAAACAAATAGATTAAATAAATAAAATTGACAACTAGAAACCATTAATTATGTTTTTGGCTAAAAAAAAAAAAAAAAAATCCTTGGCAGGTATTAACTCATCTGGTTCTCATAACAAAGTTATAAGGTGTCCCCCTACCCCTATTTTACGCATGAGGTCCAGTAGGCAGGAGAAGCTAAGTAGCTTTTCCAAAGTCACCAGCTGGTGGTGGGAACTTAGAAGGTCTGACTGCAGAGCTAAGCTCTCATTCATATTTCCTACACATGCTTTTCAAGGCCAACATCAATTTGCCTGTAGTGTGGGAGAGGTGAGAGAGCATCATTAGGCTCAGGCATTCTCTGGCTTCGGGAGATTATCCAGCTGGGAAGAACGCTTGGCTCGGTTTCTCTAGGAGGTGCAAGGCTTACAGTAAGAATGATGACTTTCTCAAATCAAGGAGCACCTAGGCTTTTCAAAAGGAATTTTTGGAAGACAGGTAAAGGAACTGGCTATAAAATTTCTTTTCCTTAAAAAAATTTGTGTAGGCAGAGATGTTGTTAATCCTTAATCCAGGCATGACAGTGAATATCCCTTTTTTGCGTTCAAAACCAAAACCCGACGATCAAGATCAAAGCAAGTGGCAGAGGCAGCGGGAGGTGCTCTGCACCATGAGCATAAAAGCCACAGTTGGTTCCAGCACTCCTGGAGTGTCAATGCCAGAGAGTGTTCTAGGCCAGGGCTGTTGGTGGCTAAACAAAAGCATGGCGGTGGGACAACAGTAAAGCAAATAGAGGGGGAGAGAACGCCCAAAAGTATTCAATGCCAGGTTCCACTGATAAAGACAATCAAAAAGAACCAGAACAAGGGCTTTTGCTGCGGCATGGAAAAGAGACCTCTTCTGAGCAGAGGTTGTGTTGTGTCACACTCAAAGTGGGAAGAAGGTTGGGACCCACAGTTCTTCCTTGTTGTGGGCTAGCAGGATGCAGCCCTGCTGTGAGATGCCAGATAGTCCTATTTCCTGCCTGGACATCTGTTTCCTACTCCAGAAACCGGGGAAATTAGACTAAATGATTCCCAGGTTCCTCTTGGTCTGTACCTCTAAGATCACAGTGCTGTATCTTTCTCAACCCTCAATTTTCCGCAGCGCTTTGCAACAGACCAGAAAGTATCAAGGGAAGCCGAGCAACCCTTTGGATAGGAAACACCAGAGCCGTGAGCCACCTCTGTGTAGACGTTTGATGAGTTCAGTTTGTCCTGATTATCAGACCTTAACAAAGTTTATCACCTCTGATTCCCTCGCCATAAACGCACATGACCCATTCAACACAAGGAGAGCTGGCTCTTACACAAGGGCACCATGGAAATAATTGGGATAGAGTTCATAAGAATATAGTCTTTCAGCCAAGAGACAGGGGAGCTCTTTTCCTCAGGAAAGGAAAGAACACTTTACAACCATGGGAGAGAGGCAGAC
The DNA here is from genome assembly GCF_002288905.1 of Enhydra lutris kenyoni. Lineage (NCBI taxonomy): Eukaryota > Metazoa > Chordata > Mammalia > Carnivora > Mustelidae > Enhydra > Enhydra lutris. The sequence goes on from NW_019154086.1 coordinate 2,454,108, forward strand.
ATTCACCACTCCTGCCACCCTCACCAAGGGAGGTCAAAGTGTTACAGAGGCTGTGATGATGAGCAAAGACTGTGGTATTGTACCCCAGGACAAGCAGTAATGAGGCTAAGGAGATGAAAGACAGAGGGGAGAGGCAGCCAAGCTACGTTCTCATGAATAGGATATTATACGAGAAAAGAAAAAGGGCAGTATATATGAAGACAGAACTCCCATTGATTACTGAATTCTGATTGAACACTAGCCAGCCATGAGACGGTATGATGCCTTCTGACTGGTCCTGGTGAAACTACACTTAGATATGACTTCCTGCTCTGCAAAGGACTCTCGAAGCTATCGCAGGTCTGAGGGTGGGCGTCTATAAGAATCAAGTGGCAGGCCACTGCCTCCAAGGAATGTCTTGAAACTCCTGGCAAGGTGCAAATAATGCTGGAGCCCTAGCTGCCGTGGGGGTATTACCACTCTCCTGGGAATGTCAAGGTTCTGTGGAGAATGAAATACCACATGGATGTCTTTGGTAGAGAAGAAAGGGAGACAGGCAAAGAAATGGGAATGTTCCAAAAACAACGTACACTTCATTTTGCTGAGTTTGTGCTGCTTATGAGTAGATCAGTTTGGAGGAAAGAAAAACAAGGGGAAGGGACATTAAAATGCCCCAGCCCCAAAAATAGTAAGAGAAAATACATACACACACACACACACACAACTTCCCAGTAATCTGAGAATCATTTTGAACACCAGATGTTAGAAATATATTTCCTAGAGCTTCTCCTGTCTGCGTGAGAGTTTCACAAAAGTGAATTTCCTAGAATATTCTTTTAAAAGAATATTGGATATTTATGAATACCAGAATTCATCCTAATATACCAGGCATGCTGTTACCTTGATGATACTCTAATTCCAGAATCCTTGAGAACAGACGTCTGAATATATCCGAAATGCATTTGGCAGGAGGCCCTGAGAAATGACACAGCAGATTTCCATTTGTTTCACAGCCCGGAATCTGACAATGGGTTGATCTTTGTGTTCTTTCTCTTTTCACTCTCAGTTAAAATCCAGGCTTCTCTGAACCCCGGGGAATTGAAAGTGCTTTCAAGTGCTTTCTCTAACTTGACGAAGGTATTGGTTAATTGAAGAAAAATTAGATACAGTTTGAGGTGGACCTAGCTGAAAAACAGTAGGGCAGAATGATCATTTTATAAAAGGTAGCACCCAGAGTTTAGAAATATAAAACCATTATTGCAAATCATTATAATTCCTTTTACTGACAAAATTGTGGTTCCCCCTGTATTATGGAACAAATGTCAGAGGAGTTAAAGTGCCATAAAATTCTTAATATACTATCTGCTGTTCCCTATGCAAAGCTTTCTTACTAGAAATCTCTTCTTGTCTCTTGGCCCTCAGCATGTAACTTTTGCTCGAATTACAAAATATTATACCTCCAAGGTCCTAGGCCTAGAATTCTGATCAGAATTGCAAAGGGGAAATCTACCTGTTAGTACTTGTCACCCACTTGGCGCATAGATTCAGGATCAGTGTGCGGAATTACAAATCTCATAAATTTCAAGTACACACCCAACATTGGCTCTAGAAACTAAACTAATGAACTATTCTTATCTAAAAATATGTATATTTTTTTTAACTTTGAGGCTGTAATTTGTCTTAAAGGTATAACCTCATATCTGCTTCGGCAGAGTTGTTTTTATGACATCCTTCAGCTCTCTTTTAAAGGATATTACTGAAATACTTACATGTTAGGGGTTCACACCCTTCAGATTACAGATGCTGAAACTGAGGTACAGAAGGTTAAGTATCTGGCCCCAGTCACCAGACTTCTTTCAGTGAGATGCTATTTCCACTCTCTTTGTATTTCCATGAAAATCTGTATGTCTGCCTAATCATTTTTGGCATGAGCCTGAAGCACCAGGAAAAAAGACAATGCCAATCAAGTTCAGAAAAATAATAACAGACACTACGGCTTTTATGGGTACAAAGAGGATGCTGGGAAACTGGACTTATGGCTGGAAGTGTCCTATATTCTAGTTTATCTAGTAAGAGAACTATAGGATATGAAAGAGAAAAATCATTGAAGGGAGAATGCCAGTCTGTGGGTGCTCAAATCCAAGATGAAGGGTCTTTTCCTCTGGGTCAGGAAGTGCACCCATCACTCACGTACAACCCTTTATTCCATCCTTTATTTTGCTACCAGTAGTGCCTTGTTTGCCAACTAGGGTTCCTGGGTTACCTTCTTAGATAATCCAGAAGCAGAAATATGGTCCCTGGGACTCAGACGTCCTATGCAATTTTTAGATAATTCAAGAATGCTTAATTGATATTAGGTCTTTGGTGTTCTTTAACTATTAACATCGGGGAAGTTATTTGAATAAGATCATAGCAGGAAAAAAAGTCACTGTCCATGATCATATGGGTCTAATTCTTTTTAAAATACTTTAGTTATTTTGTGAATGAAATACAAAAAACAAAGGCAGAGTAAAAAACTTCATCAGAAATTTTAGTAAGAACTTTAGTATAGTAAACCTAAAATTTTGTTGTTTTCATGATTTTAGTGGTACATATACCCAATATGGGAAATAGCGTCTGAGTGCAATTAACTGCTCATGAACTATCATGCCTTCTGGAACATACCCATCCTGTAAATAACTGATTTCAAATACATCTCTGATATGTTCTAGCTTATTATTGCTTCTGATTGTTCATCTTGCATTTGCATCACCAAAATGTAATACTTGAAAAAATTTTGAAACATTTGATGGCTTATGATTTTGAGGAAAAGAGGATGACCATGTTGTTTCCTCCAGAATTGCAAAATGTTTTTTTTTTCCTTATTACCTCTGATACACCTGCCTTCAGCATTTGTCCACTTGTGAAGCATCTGGGGTAGATTTCAGTGCACAGGAATTATTAAAGAATACTGTTTCATTTCATTTTAGAAAGATAGGATGGTCAAGTTCTTGTTCCCAAGTTTTATGTGGCAAAATTCTCCTGGCTGAAAATTAACTATATGAGTAAAACTTATCCTTTGTGTCTCTAGAACTATATTATTGCTCAACCATTTAGCCTTTTGTTTGACAAAATTCATCTAGGAGATCATCATATGAAAACTCAGTCTGAGACTGAACATACACAATCTGTTTCACTATCTTCATTAGGGTCCAAGGTGGCACTCTTTCTTTATGTTTATTTTCTGATTTAACAATTTTAAAACCTCTTCCTCTGTCGATTTCTTGCCATTTTGGGGAGAAAAATGAAAAAATAGGAATTCTTATGAGAGTCTAAAAGTAGACTACAAAGATAAAGATTACAAAGACTGTTATACCTCCTTAAAAGATGATGCAGTAGTCTTGGGCAACATAGTGAAAAAACTAGATAATTGTGCAACAGTAGATTCATCTTGCCATCCTTCTAGATTTCTCACTACATCATTGTTCTAGACCAGTTGTCCTATGGAACTGTAATGAAAGTCACTTGTATAATACTTTACATTGTCTAGTGGGCACATAAAATATAAAAGGAAACTGATAAAATTAATTCTAATAATATATTTTACTTAATCTATAGTATTACTTTTTTTTTTTAATTTCTTTTCAGTGTAACAGTATTCATTGTTTTTTGTACCACACCCAGTGCTCCATGCAATCCGTGCCATCTCTAGTACCCACCACCTGGTTCCCCCAACCTCCCATCCCCTGCCCCTTCAAAACCCTCAGATTGTTTTTCAGAGTCCATAGTCTCTCATGGTTCACCTCCCCTTCCAATTTCCTTCAACTCCCTTCTCCTCTCCATCTCCCCTTGTCCTCCATGCTATTTGTTATGCTCCACAAATAAGTGAAACCATATGATAATTGACTCTCTCTGCTTGACTTATTTCACTCAGCATAATCTCTTCCAATCCCGTCCATGTTGCTACAAAAGTTGGGTATTCATCCTTTCTAATGGAGGCATAATATTCCATAGTGTATATGGACCACATCTTCCTTATCCATTCGTCGTATTACCTTTTAACATAGAATTGACATAAAAAATTATATGGAACTATTTTATATTCTTTATTTTTATTCTAAGTCTCTGAAATCTAATATGTAGTTTGCCCTTAAAGCACATCTCAGTTTTAAATAGCCATATTTCAAATGATCAGAGTCACATGTGGTGAGTGGCTACTGTATTAACCCAGCTTTGGACAATGCCGCCATTCTTCCCTTTTTAAACATTTTAGTCTTTTGACTTTTGGTTCATTAGAATCGAGAAGTATGAATAAAGTAAAATCTACAATGGTAAAGAGAGAAAATGTCTCAAGATATGAAAAGGCAAAATCGCTACATTTTCAAACTGCATTTTAGATTTATAGAGGGTCTAACAGACCCTGTGATAATTGCAAGACATATATTTTATTGTTTTTTAAAATATTTTATTTATCTAACTATTTTTCAGAGAGACAGAGTGAGAGCGCGCACAAGCAGGGAGAGCAGTAGGCAGAACAGGTAGAGGGAAAACCAGGCAAAAGAAAACACAGACTTCCCACTGAGCAAGGAGCCCAATGTGAAACTCAATCCCAGGACCCTGGGATCATGACCGGAGCCAAGGCAGATGCTTAAATCACTGAGCCATGCAGGTATGCTATGTTATTGTTTTTTAAAAGTTGTTTTGGAATTTTTAAAACAACAATAAGGGAACATAAAACTGAAAAAAAAAAGAGGGGGCAAAGACTTTAACAGATATCTCACTGAAAGAGATATACAGAAAGAAAAAAAACTTATGAAAAGATGCTCCATATATGTCATCAGAAAAATGCATATTAAAACAAGGAAATACCACTGTATCCCTTTTAGAGTGGTCAAAGTCCAGAACACTAACAACACCAAAGGCTGGTGAGGATATGAAGCAACAGGAAGTCTCATTCATTGCTGATGGGAAGGCAACATGGTACGGCCACTTTAGAAAACCATTTGGCAGTTTCTTATAAAACTAAACATATTCTTAAATAAATAAACAAAATCTTTAAAAAAAGGGGGGGGGCACCTGGGTGGCTCAGTGGGTTAAGCCGCTGCCTTCAGCTCGGGTCATGATCTCAGGGTCCTGGGATCGAGTCCCGCATCGGGCTCTCTGCTCAGCGGGGAGCCTGCTTCCCTCTCTCTCTCTCTCTGCCTGCCTCTCTGTCTACTTGTGATCTCTGTCAAATAAATAAATAAAATCTTTAAAAAAAAAATATACTCCATATACTTTACCTTCAGCATCTGTCTACTTATAAAATGTAAGGAATAAGAATTCTGAAACTTTTGGTACCCCTAATTTAAGCTGAACCTGCTTTGCCTGTAAGAATGTATATATTTGTAATGTGAGTCTATAGTCCTATAAACAGGTAAACACATTAATATTTAAGTACTATATATTATATACAATGCTATTCTGTCAAGTTATTTATAACTCCAAAGTATTAAGCTGTTTTCATGCCATCTCATGTTAGCTCATAAAAGAACAAACTTTTTCATTTCTTTAGTAAAAATCATTAAGCCATTTTGATAGTATTTTATTGGCTGAATAAATGTATGTAATTGAAAGGTGAGAGTAACACTGAGTTTAAAGGGGAACATTCCCAGAGCCCTCCATCTGCAGTGCTATTTCCACATATAATAAGGTAATCGGCATCCCTCCCCCCACCCCCACTGCTAAATCATTGCCACGGGAAAGTCACTGAACAGACATTAGGAATATCAGTAGTCTAGTCCCTGTTCCAAAGCAAATTCGTTCGGCTTTCAATGAAATAAAGTGTTACATCTGGGAGTATCTAATATAATAAAGGAGGACCGCTTCCTAGTCTTTCCTTCCTTATAGATTGGCTAAAATAAGAAAATAATGATTATTTGGTCTGAGATGAGAAACATCAATATTTGAAACTCTAATGCTTCTTTCAGTGCCTCTTCTTCTTCCTCAATGATAAAAATAGGACAGATGAATGGATGGACAGACAGAAGACACACACACACACACACATCCCATCAACACCATTTCTCAGTGCATTTTTATTTATTTTTTAATTTTATTGCATGTCCTGGCAAACATAAGTGACTTGGGGATTTGCCTCTGGCTCATCAAAAGCCCACTACACAAAATACCAAAGACAAGCAACAGAAGCTTTAAAAAAAAAAAAAAAGTATCGCATCTATAAGAAAGAAACTTTCAAAACATTAATAAAGCATATAAAACATTTGACATTTAACTTTTGTACAATTATAAAAATAATAAAAAAAATTCAACCTTTAACATTCAACATCCCACATAATGTACTTTAGGAGGATATCAAGAAAACAAAAGACAAATGGATTTAATGAAGAAAGTTCTAGTCTCCCTTTCTGCTTCTCATCACTTCCAAACAAAAACCCATCCACTCTTCAGCAGACTGCATGGAGCTGCACACCCCCCACCCTGCCAAGATCTCCACTAAGTCCACTCCCACTTGTCAGTCCTGAATACTCATTCACCCTTTATCCTAGCTGCCACCAGGACATGAGGCCAGCCGTTGTGCCTAGCCTTGGCTAGTGCCAAACACGTACAATACAGTACAGGAATTTCTGAGTCCCTGATGCTACCTGAACAGTGCCGAAATAGCTCAGAGGAGGTCCTAGGTTCGTTCAGACACTCAGGACAGTTGGGGAAGCTATCTGCCCTCTGAGCATTGCCAAGGCACCACTTTTACTCTTCCCCTCAGTAGGTTTAAAGCCAAGCTGCATACTTACTGCACAAATTAACAGTTTGCCCTTTATCATTTAAGCACAATAAAACTTTGAAATCAAGGACTCACTTTCTTGAACATACAAAATTAAAATAATAATAAAAAAACAACATTCCCTTCCCCCTATCTTACAGTAATGGTATTTTTGTTTTCCTTGTTTGACATTGTAGTCTTACTAAATGATGTTTCCATGAAAATATAAAAACAATAATAATAATAAAAAATAAAGTTTCAACCGTGGTTCTGGAAAACCTACTAGCCCAAGAAGATAATAAAAATTGAGACACAAAGTATGTAATTTCACACACAAAACATATATACACTTTCCTGGTGAAACTCACACATTATCCTTTTGAGCTACTTTAGCCCTTTTGCACTTTAAAACAGCAGTGGAAGCTTATGTGCAATCACAGCCCTTTATTAGAATGCACAGAAGGATTTTAGAGCTCATTAGCCTATGTACAAAATGTTTGTTTTAGGGTTTGGAAAAAAAAGCATCTTTCTGAAAGATCTACAGGAATATTATCATTTACACATTTTCCCAAAGTCTGAAGACAACCATCTGTTTATGTGGTTCCAGCAACACCTCCACTGGCTTATCCCCTGATCTGTGGGGACATTTTATGTCTGTGACAGTCCGGGAGAGAGATGGACGGGAAATTGGATTCTCACAGTTATTTTTCAACAAAGTCAAACTCCTATTGGTCAAGAATGAAAAGTGATAGGGTGACCCAACTGATGCTACAGGAAAACTGATCTCATCATGTTAGATTTTCCAGATCACTACTCCTGTTTTAAACCTTGAAGAGAAAATGATAAACGAGCCTCTACATGCAGAATTTTATACAATAGGAGGGTTTTCAGAAGAAACATGCACCAAATAATATTAGCTATGTTTCAAAAGCTCTTTTAAGAATTTCAATTCATGACTCCCTGATGTCTCTCTGTTTAATGGAGATTCGGTATTTCTGGATGATTCCTGTTTTTCCTGGATATTCTGAATAGACACTACAATTTCGGTGTAAGAACTAGGGAGACGGCATTCATCCCAATCAAATCAACCTTAGTTCTAACAAGCAAATGTGTCATTGACTTAGTCCAGGATTGAAACTTAGCCACAAATATTTTCCAAATACATACCAAAAGATAAGGCATCTGGTATTAAATGAAAGGGGGTTGTTGATATAGCCAGATACATGATACTTGATGTTTTTGAACTAGCTGCCAGGGAACTTTGAAGAATTTTAGCCATGACCCACATTCTCCACACCCAACCCAAAGCAAGAGAGGATATTTCCTTTCTTCTAGGGTGTGAAAGTGAGAACATGGACTTTTTCTTCTAATTGAACTAAATAACCCCAGAGTGAATAACCACCACTAGTAGCAATGTCAATGACATAAGGTGCACCAACACAGAGAACCATGTAAGTACCCACATTCTCCACACCCAACCCAAAGCAAGAGAGGATATTTCCTTTCTTCTAGGGTGTGAAAGTGAGAACATGGACTTTTTCTTCTAATTGAACTAAATAACCCCAGAGTGAATAACCACCACTAGTAGCAATGTCAATGACATAAGGTGCACCAACACAGAGAACCATGTAAGTAAGAACACCTTCTCATACACACATTATGCAATGGTAAAAACAACTGGATCCATCCAAAGCTTTGATGTGGCAATTGCTTTGCATCGGAAGAACTGAAAGGACATTTTTGTCATTCATATGTGCCATCAATGTCTAGATACCTATTACCATACATGATACCCCTTGAAAGAAGGGGCATAGATAAGCCATCCGAACAAGTAAATTAAAAAAATAAGCTGATAAGTGCAACTCAATTTCCTTTCCTTTAAATTACATTTAAACAATACTCCATGCCCCCCACCCAAAATATATATACTGTATATTTATATATTTATATATATAGTCTTAGACTATAAGGGTGAAAATGCTTTATAAAAGTCAATGAGAAATCTTTGCAGCTTAAGGAGATACCCACTGCTCTTTTGCTCACTTCCACCTAGCCATGATAACTTCAGTTCTGCAAGCAATAGATTTGAAGGCTTAAAGCCAAAATCAGAATCAGGTGCCAGGTTGGACATTAGATCAAAGATAACCTCTTACTTCTTCCCTTAAGAAGCCAGACTGAGAAGAGGAAGGAGAGGAGCTAGGGAGGACACTTTGAAGGTCAAGCACTAGTGCCTTGTAAGAAGGCAGACAGAAAGACAGACAGGGAGAGCATGGGAGGAGTTAACATGGTAGTGCTCACTCCCCCTCTTCTTTGATGCGCTGTTGCTTGTTGCGACGAGCATCCATGTCAAAGTTGAAGTCATTCCACTCATCGCGGGGTGGGAAGGAGATGGTCTGGCGCAGGGTGAAGCGCACAGCGTCAATAACACGTTCGCCCCGGGTCTCACTGGAGCCCACACTGACGGTAGAGGCACCACTCGGGGTCCGCAGGAGGTGGGGAGGGGAGGAGAAGTCGTGGAGTTGCCGGTGGTCCAGGATGCCCTTCCAGATGGCATGTCGGAATTGTTCAGGGATTTTTAGACTTGCCAAATCCTATGAAATAAGGAAGGGTATCAGGGAGAATTAGGACAAAGAGACAAATTGATATTTAGTCCACATCATTTTGTCATTCCCAGTGTTCTGATTTAACCCACGTGAATTTACTGCTCTCTACAAAATATGATTAGTTCTCAGATAACCTTTGGCATTATATGTAACTAAGCAAAAGGTACAGCCTTGAGGTGCCATTTCTGCTTGTGGATAACACTTCACTTATTCTCGCCTGGTCTCAGTTTCTTTGCTGGTAAAATAGGGATAGTGGTTAGATCAGACGGCAAAGATCCTGCAACAAAAACAGAAGATAAAGGTACCTTCCAACTCTTAAATCTACCTGGCTCTTGTGACTAGAAGAGAGAGATTAATGGACCATCACCACTGCTCAAGTAAGTTGATGAGAAGAAAAGATTGCTAACAGGTAATGAACACTTTCTACATGCCAGGCACTGAACTAATTATTTTAATTCATGATCTCATTTAATGCTCAGATTAGTGGTATCTGTTTTATAGGTCGAAAAGCTGAAGGTCAGAGAGGTTGACAAGTCTAAAGTTACCCAATTAAGTAAATGAATTGGGGACTCAGGACAGCCTCTGAACCTAAAACTGCCCTAATGGCCAGAAGGTCACTGGTGTTTGGATAAATCAGGGTATCCAAATGCAGAGTATGTGTCCATGTTCTATGAATGTGAGTGGAAGGCATTATGAACATGCTCTGTCTTAACTAACTGCAATGACATCTCTCACAGTTATCTGCACTATCCCTTCATTAGCTGGCTTCAGTGATGGCTTACTCTTTTATGGAGCAGCGTGGTGGGTAGAAAGAACACTGTGCTTGGAGTAAGAAGCTCTTGACAGAGGTTCTTATACTGTCACTGACTGGCTCTAGACCTTCCTCAAGTCACTTTTCCCCTATTGGCCTCAGTTTCTTCCTTAGTAAAACGGCACAGAATTCCTTTTTTACGTCAACACACAGTATTGGTTCAGGTGTAAATATGGATGTGAAAGTATTTTGGAAGTTATGAAGCACACTATCTAAAGCTTAACCATTTGCATTATTACTATATTAAATTTTTATGAAGCCATCCCAGCATCTTAGAGGGGATACTTAGGAAAACTTGCCAAATGAACCATATTCTTTTTCTAGGAAGAGATTCCAAGCAACTCAGACAGGCGTTGAGAGACAAAAAGCTGGAAAGGGTTTCTATTTCCAGTAATGAGATGGGAGAAGCTGAGGAGAGGTTGCAGAATTTAGAGAGCCTCCCAGTTACTTCCCCTTTTGGATGCCTATAGTATGCGTCCTCCGATTTCCCAGTCTAGCAGAAGGATACGTTATAAAAAGGCAACCCACACATAAATAAGGAAGTGTAAGTCTTTATGCTTCGGAAATTCTCAGTAAGTCCAGAACTCTGTACACTATCCCCCATCAAGCTGTGTGATTCTCTGGATAGATCAGAACTCAGAACTGACAGGTGAGGAAGCTGTGGCCCAGACATTGACATGAAACCTAGCCAACACCAGCAGAGAGGGACTTGTGGAGGACATCTGCAGATGCTAAGAGCCAAGGGAGGAGCCTCCTGACACACTCCCCAGTGGGGACAGTCAGCAAGTGGAAGGCATCATTTTAACAATATAAGAAAGGACATATTCCCTGTTTTATCACATAGGGCTGTCAAGCACAGGGCAGCTCTCTTCTCCTCAACGGATGGACACCATTGTAAAGTGACATGAAACTTGTCAAAACTTACTCCTAAAGCTTGCATTACAGTTTCCACTTAATTCATTCCATCAGAGAATAGCAGCCAGGGTGATTTATGGGGTGGGGGGTGGAGGGGTGGGCGGAAGGGCGGTAAGGCATATTCTCATCATCACAGGGCTGGGGGATTCTCATGCTGCAGGGGCATCTCTAGCATCGGTGCTCAAGGAGGGGAAAGAATAGATCCCAACTAGAGAAGCAGCAGCAGAGGCAGACAGTATCTTCTTCCACCAGTTCAAAAGGCCCTCTGGAAGCTGGAAAAGAGGATAGTAAACCCCAAAGAGAGCAGCATGAAGGGCAGCCTGGGAGGAGAATTGGATTGCTGCAAACCAGAACAATACAAGCTCCCATGTGAGCAGTTCAAGAAGCAGTGTTGGAAGGAAGAAAAAGTCCCCTTCTATCCAGCTTGCTCCAAAAGACAAGGGACATCAAAGCCAGAAGGAAGGGCTTTTGAACCCCATTTGATAAACTGAGGCTCAGAGAGGCAAAGTGATAACCCCAGGTTCTCGTTCTTATAAAAAGCATGGATGGGACCTGAACCATGACCAGTGATTTTTGCCAATGATCAGGGATGGCTTGACCTTATTCTGATAGAATTGAAAATGAATGAACACACAGTTCTAACAGAGAAACAGCGGACTCCTCCTTAAAGTCTGACTTTAAGGAAAGGTAGAAGAAGCCAGTGAATAGAGTTAAAGACCAGAAGCTTCCACCTCAGGGCTCTATTCCTGGTTCTGTCATCATCTCATGATGCAAATGATTGTACTGTCACCTCTCCATGTTTTAAAGTGAGAATAATATCACCTGCTTCCTGCTAGTTTCTTTGGAGTCTCATACCGATTAATGAGAACATCTAGAAAATTCTTGGAGTTCTTCAGAGATTGTAAATTTCGTGGAGGCAGGAATTAGATCTCCTCTTTCCCACTCTGAATAGAATATGTGTGCAACAGACAACTGTTGGCTGAGCTGATGAGCTGAGGAAGACTGATTGCTATCCTTCTCAGATATGTAGGCGGAGGCCTGGGAGTTTTTCTAATCTGGTAATGGTTTCCACTGAAATTGAGGACTGAGGGCATGCTAAAAACCAGTGTTAAAACCAGGGGGAACTGAACTACCAGGTGGATGTCACCAGAGGGAAGAAAGGAAGAAATAAAACTCAAGAGAAATGTCTAACAGTTACTTACATCCATGGAGTAATGCTCAATCTGATAGATGGTGGTCAGCCCCTGGGTCGTGAAATAGTCCAGACATGATGAACAGCCCAACCTCGCTAAGAAACTGCAGAGGGAGGAGGGAAGAGGAAGGAGGAAACAGAAAAAGAAAGTTCACCCCAACTGCATTGGCGAGGTAAAGGAAAACCCAACATTTTGCCCTGGGATGCCTTACAGGAGAGGCTAGGGGGAGATGAAATCAATCCGTGTGGGCCTTGGGTTTGAGGTTTGGGGATAGGTAGTGACTTGAACTTTAGGTCTATAGAAATTAAAATCAACTCCGAGGATTCCTGCAGAGCAGTGATTGGTGGAATTCTTGGTGCTCTACATAGGTAAGTGCCTTAGGAGCCATTGCAGGGGGTGAAAGGAAGGAGTCCAGGGGTCAGGTTCCCAGCGCTCTTGCCTCCTGCCTCTTCACTTCTGAAAGAGCATCTCCGCTAGAATTGCTTTTTATCAGTGGGTTTCTGAGAACGGTGCGTGTGGCTAAGAAAAACTGGAGGCCACTATGCCCTGATGTCATTACTGCTTTCTGATTTATGTCCTGCTCAGAATACAGATGCCTCCTTTGGTGTGCTGGCCTCAGATGGGTAAGGCCGCCATCACCAAACCACAGGCTGGGTGGCACAAGCCGTGCACTTTGCCATCTGTCTGGCTGATGCTGGTTGGTACTGTTGCATTAATCACAGGGGGACCAACGCCCATTATTCCAGCAGCCAAATGAGAGGATCATTCTGCACATGAAGTAGGGGCAGCCAATGTGTGCTAGGCAGGAGACATGGCACCCACTCTTGCCTTTGAGGCTTTATGCTTTTCTTTCTTCTGGCTATCTGTGTGCTCTTGCCTAGAACATGCGTTCATGCCTATGGCAAAGCAGCAATGACCATCGGGTTCTTGCAAGTCTCTGTCGTTTTTGCATACATTCAAACTTTTTAATGCACATCCCCCTCTGACATAACGAGGCCGTGGTGGCTGAGAGCTATGAGTCCTGGAGAATGGGAAAGGGAGCGAGATAGCAAGTTTACTGCCCTTCTGGGAACCCCAGCCCTGAGCACCAATTCGAAGGCCCCAACTGACCGTGTAAAACTTTGGGGGGGGTGTAAGTGAAGATGGGGGGAAACAGGCATGAAAAATGATATGCCTATCAACTCACATTTTCACTTTTTCCCATGCGGATCATTGTGCTTTTCCTTGATGCAACACTGCTGACCACTCCACAGATCAGAGGTAACAGTGTTGAACTGCCACCAGAGGAAGGTCTGCTTCCTTCCCTTTTTTTTCCCCCAGCTGTGTCATGAACTCTGAGATTGTCCACCCTCCGCCACCCAGAGTTGCTTAGGACAGGCCCCCAGGGGCACATGCTGTGGACTCACCTGACAAGGCTGCAATCTGTGGGGTACGGAGGTGGGGGAGTGCAGTGGGAGGTGGATGGCATGGAGAGTGGGGGAGGGAGGGCCTGGGTGGGGCTGAGTCCATTCATGTCTCCAGCCATTGGCATGTGGGTGCCCATCATAGGAACTGAACAGAAGCAGGAGGAACAGAGAGGGTTACTGCCGTCATCAGTACCTGCTTCCCAGTGGTCCATTTTGCCTGGTTTAATGTTACCTAGGGCCGAATTCACCAGCCTTCCTAGCCAGCCTTCTCTCTCTCACTGCACCCCTTCGAGCACCCTACATCTCATCCAACAGAACAGAACAGTCACCAAACTCCGAACTAGATGCACGCTTTTCGACCTTCACATGTTCCCTTAGAATCATCTCCCCCCACTTCTTTCCCTACTTCTAATGCTCTAAATGCTCATTACTCCTGATGTTAACATATTCCTCTTTGCATCTGCCTTTCGTGGGTTATACTTCTGTCTCTCTCATTAGGCTAATGCCTCAAGCTTGGAGATTAGATCCTGTACCTGTCTCAATCCCCACAAACCCTTGCACAGTGCCTGGCATCAATCACATGCTCAGTAAACTGATGTGCAGTGAACAAATGCAGAGACCTGTGAATGAGACAGTGACCTCTGGAATATTTGTCTGGGGATAGGAGGATTTACTGCAATATTTGGGAGCCATAAGCCTAATAAGGAAGGATGAAATTAAAGATCCCAGCTCTTTCTTAGGGTCCATTTCTGGATTGTATTCAGAGGTACCAGCAACCTCAACTTTTTTTTTTTTTTAACTAAACTACAAACTGGAAACATTCACCTATAGAGAAGAAAAGGTTAATACCGATAATATCTATGAAGCAAATTTTGTCTTCAGGTCAAAAAAAGAGTAAAGGAACATATCTATAAAAAGATTAATGCAATTTGGTTTTCTTTGGTTTTTGTTTTGTTTTTTATTGAATAAGATATGCCAAAAAGGAGAGGCCTCTGCCACTAACTGGGCAGCTAAGGAGCATGGTTTTATCATATCTCATCAGTTTTCCCTCTGACTTTGTCAATGACATTAAAGAAAAATTGTGAAGTATAAATGAGAAAAAGTAGGCAAACTATAACTTTTATAAACCTGAAGGAACAAAAGGACTCTACAATGTCACAAGGAAGAAAATAAAGTAAAAATATACATGGTGTTTTTTCCTTTTACTGTCAAAGCAGCAGACCTATCAAGGGGTGAGGATTTGAGCCTTAGGATGAACGCATCCTAGGTGAGAGATCAGTCTGGCTCTCAAGTCTTTGTTGCCAGACCAGGCAACAATACCTCATACACTCTATCTCATTTAAATCTGAATGTTTGCCATCAGACCATAGAGAGTCACAATCCTAGCTTCCCTTAACTTCTTAAAACAAAACAAAACAAAAACAAAAACAAAAAAACAACCCAACAAAAACAAACAAAAAACCCTAGTCTCTTTAAGGCAATACTGAAAAGCACATTGAAAGGCCTGATCAGAATAATAAAGGATTTCAAAGGACAAGATGGAGGCATTGTTTTCTGAGGGGCCTTTCAGGATACAAATACAGTGTTTGGGCTTCTGCATCCCTGAGGGTAGGAGACATCCTTCTGCATTTTATCCTCCTTCTGGTTTTCTCTAGTTTGGGAATTCACTCTGCTAGATTTAGTTCTAGTGAATAATTCTATTTACAGCAATGCTATATAGCAATCATCATCCATTTGGACGGCTGATTCTCATGTTACCTCTTACAATTAGACTTAGTCTTTGCATGAATAAGTAAATGGGAGACTCCCTTCTCTATGCCAATTCCTCAATGACTACACAAGATGAAGTAGACAAGCTGAGAAGGCCAAGGTCATCGGGGCACAGAATCATAAGAGGTTAAATGTGCAGAGTGATAATTTTATGAATGGAAACAGAATTTTAGAGCGGAGAGGCACTTGCCCACAGTTGCACAGCTAATACTGCTATAGAGTCCAGACTCCACAATCTATTTCTCTAGACTTTTAAGTTTATTACATCATGTTACTTTCTACATGGTGGATAGATCTCCTTTTTGCTTTCTCAAAGGAGGTAGGAGGTGGGCCCCAACCAGGTTGACAGGAAGTGGAATGTTGTTATCACAGAGGTCCTTTACCCTACTGAAGGAACAACCTCCTTTATCTCTACCACTGTGCTTTGTAATGAACTATACACTTCCAAAGTGACAAAAAGTTCACCGTAAGAAACTCAAGCCATGAAACTGTGATCTGTTCTGTCCTGCTCTGCCTCTCCTTAGTTTAGGAGCAAGCCTCTCCCACATCCTAGAGCAGAGTCTTCCCCTACACTAACCCCATTGACCCCTAAGGTGCAGCTAAAGGAAGAAGCACTTACTGTTGGCTCCCATGCCATCAGGAATGGTTGTAGGGGTGAGGGCGTTGCGCTGCTGAGGGTTGATAAGCTGGCTCACGGAAGGCAGCTTGTTCATGCTGTTCATTTTGTTCAGAGGTGGGGAGCTGTTACCGTATGTAGACTGAGACTGCATCGAGGTCCTAGGAACACAAACATGGGAATGACGGTGAGCATATGACATTAGAGAGGCAGGACTAGTCATATGAACAGGTCTCAGATTAAAACATGACCTTAAGCTATACACTTGTAAAAATATTCCTCTAGGACCTATGACAAGAAGTTATTTGTGTTTCCATCTGAGAATTTTTTTTTTTTTTTAACTAGGGAAGGATTGCAAGGCTATCATCAAATCATATTTTTCCTGAATGTATAGAGTACAGAGTTGAACATCCTCCTAAAGAATCTCTTTTGTGAGAGAGAAAATAATTGCAATTTCTTTTGGCCTCCATATTATTTTTTCTCCATCCCTTTATCCAGTCTTGCCCTACAAGTCAAACAAGCTTGGAAATCAATGAAGGAGAAGAACCCTGTGAAGACCCACAGGCTTACAAAGGACATGAAGGTGCCAATTTCAAACCAGCTGAGGACCTTCATTGGCAGCTTCCTGGGCCATTTAGGATATGCAGAAAATAAGTGCAAAGCCAGTCAAATGGGGAAATGGCAGCATAGCCTGCTGGCATGCAGAGGCCCCAATGTGGAACCCTGCTTTCTCAGCACAGAAGCTCATGGGCCATGAGAGAACCCATGGGGTTGCCAACAGCCTCTCTATACAGGAGAAGCCTGGAGCCCAAACAACTCTTCTGTTGACTTTTGACAAGTCTCCTGGGAGACAAAGGAAAACAAACAATTCCATTTAGCATAATTTCGATTTGAAAACTTACTGGGATTGGTTTGTTATACTAGGCATGTTATTACATACGACATTCCCTACTCAAGGGTTGTTCCTCACTTTTTCTCTGAGTATAGAACTGGTGATATCTACTATAATTGCAACAGGATATAGCATCAGAAGATCGAAGTTTAAGGCTTCCTTTAGAATATATTAGAAACCATGGGTCCTGTGTGGGCCACAAAACACCCTTGCATTTTTTTTCTCACTAGAAAACTATATAAACTGAACATATATACACTTACTTGAGTTGGATGATACAGGTAGAGAAACTGACAAAAACTAGTCCCGTGTGTGAAGCTCATAGTGTAGTGGACACTTGGGGATAATAATCCAACCTACCTTGTCAGGTTATGGAGAGAACTGGAAAGGAGAAGGGGAGGAAGAACTTTATAGACTATACGGCATTGGTAATGAGTAATTACCGTGACCACAGAATGAAGATTGGGCTTGAGCCTACTTCTAACCCATGGTGGGAAACGCTCCCCTTTTACAATCTTCAAACAAAAGACATTATTTTGTGCCTCTCTCCTCCCTACAGCCATATTTATGTTAGAGGAGAGAGAGAGGAAAAAAAAAAGTTTTCTGAGTTTTATTATAAATATGTAAAATACAAAATTTTGAGGGCTCTACAAATGTACCTAGGTTCCAGACAAACACAGTATAATAATGTCTGAAGGAAGAGTAAAAGGGGGCTCTAGGACTTGAGTGCTGCTGTGGGACGACACCTGGCCTTTGCGGAACTGCTCGGCATTCTCCATAATTACACAAAATGGGGAAGGCTCCATTCCTTGTCTCTGAAGAGCCATGGCTGGAAGAATTCAAACAATATACTGTGTATAAATTTGCATAAATAAGGATGACAGTTGATGTACCATTAACAATTCAGCTGCATTTTACAATTACTGATTTTAAAGTAAGAGAGCACGGATTTTTCTCTTTTGACCCTCTGAAGAACTCACAATTACAGGTCCATGTCGTATAAACAGGTGTTTATATAATAAGCCCTCCCAACTGTAAGACACTTCTGGTTACTAAGCTCTCCTTTATCCATTTACTGAATGACCGTCACATTCCCGTGGAGGAGAACACGGTCTGGCAAGGCAGAGGTGGGCGGAAATTATTCTATTTTACAGATATGTAAGCATAAGTTCTAAGAATAAAGGTGTGTAAGTCCATATTACTGAATGATGAGTTGAGAGGTCTCCTGGTTCCTAGTCTGAGAGGTTTTTTTTTTTTCATTCTGTGGCAATTTGTCAGAAATTAGACAGTAGTGTGCAATAAGTTACAGAGTCAAGAAATGGGTGAAGTGGTAAGAGAAATGTGGGGGACCAAGGTACAGCAGGGGCAAGGGATATAGCAAAGGCAGTTCTCCCAGCTGTCATCAAATCCACTGCATCCCTGTGTGGAAGCCTTGTGTTAAGAGTCAGCACTTTGGATATACTTAGGAACATTTGCAAATCCATATCAAAATACAGAAAAGCTCAGGGTAAGGTGGCCAAGTGATGCTTTGACAAGTGCTTTTTCTCTCTGCCCACAACGAAGTACCTAAGATGGCAGGCTATGCAGACTCCAGAGGCAGGTTGGTCCTCTGTAACCCTAAAGAGGCCTCTATCTCTTTCATGCCCCCAAATCACTCAAATGTAAAGCAAGAATTAATGGAAGCGTCGCTTGAACCACTGATGTCCACCATTAAGAAAATTATGATGTCCACCATTAGGAAAATAAAAATATTTTTAAGAGCTTTGCATTTTTCTGGAGCTTTATTATAATACGTTCCTTCTTCCAAATCCTGTCACACTTCCCTTCTCCATTTCTTTTTTGTGGGTATTTATTTTTGACTGTTTTACTAGGTCATTTATTATGAGCAGCCTAAACTATTTTAGGAAATTAGCCCGAAAACCAGAGATGAATAAAGAAGAAACATGAATGTTGGAGTCAACCAAAACATCCAGGTTTGGATGGGTTGATTTTAACTGACACAAATTAATTGATCTGACATAAACTAATTGACTTTGGATGTTATGCAAAATCTCTGGAGTTTCACTTTCTTAATCTGTAGAACAGATATTATACTAGAAGAGTTGCTGTGTAGACTAGCATGAAATAATATGGAAATGATATGGAAACAACCAAAGTGTCCTCTGATATGTGAATGGTTAAAGATGTGATATATGTGTGGAATATTACTAAGCCATAAAAAGGAGATCTTGCCATTTGTGACAACATGAATGGGTCTAGAGTGAAATAAGTCAGATAGAAAAAAATGAATATTGCGTGATTTTACTTATATGTGGAACCTAAAAGTAAAATTAATGAACAAACAAAACAAAGCAAAAATAGACTCATAAATACAGAGAACAAACTGGTGGCTTCCAGAGGGGAGGAAGGTTGAAGGGATGAGCTAAGTAGGTGAAAATTAAAAGGTACCAACTTCAGTTATAAAATAAATGTCACAGGGATGTAAAGTACAGCCCAGAAAATATAGTCAATAACATAGTCATAACTTTGTGTGGTGACAGATGGTGACTACACTTAATCATGGTAAGCATCCTGTATTGTTATAAAAACGTCAAATCACTATGCTGTACACCTAAAACTACTATAATATTGCATGTGAACTATACTTCAATTTTAAAAATAATAGATTTCTTAAAATAACAAAAAATAATAAAAAACAAAATATACTACATTCCTTAAAAAAAAAAAAAAAAGATTAAATTAGATTACATAAGAACCCTGGACATTGTCCTTGACTTATAGGTGCTCAAGAAACATAGGTTCTTTTTACTCTTATGCTCCAGGACCAAATGTTTTAATACTCCAGTGTTCTGTCAAGGGGATGAGAGACATCAGTTTAAGAATTAACAGGAGGAAGTGGC
The DNA here is from genome assembly GCF_002288905.1 of Enhydra lutris kenyoni. NCBI lineage: Eukaryota > Metazoa > Chordata > Mammalia > Carnivora > Mustelidae > Enhydra > Enhydra lutris. Next base: position 2,473,932 of record NW_019154086.1, read on the forward strand.
AACTATTCTCACTTGAACAAATCCAGGAATTAGGTTGAGTGGATGAATGGGGATAAGAGAGTGCAAAAAAGTAAAAAATTCTGAATGCCTCTCCTTTAATATGGAAGAGAGAGTTAAAGACACAGAGGACAAGGTCAGGGCAGTCTGTTTATAATTAAGTATGCAATGTCTGAAATACAGAGAACGTTCTGATAAGCTCTGTATGGTGGAAAAGGGAGCAAGTTGAATAAATCTGTGACCATTTAAAGGTCCTGAAGAACAAGTTTTTTTTTTTTTTTTATTGTTTTTTTTTTTTTTTTTTTCCTTTACACATATAATGTAATAGTCCTTGAATGGACAATCCCAAAGATTACTGGGGACTCTGAAGAGGAGAAAATATTTAAGGATAACAGGATCTGTGACACTATGGTTTCTTATCCCCCGCCCCATTATACACAAACACACACCCTCAAAACTGAAAAAAGTGAGAACATAGCTATCCTCAGAAAAACAACCAGGTGTAAGTTTAGGCAGTTTTCTCTAGATGAGTACCAGATTTTTCTAGGAATCCAACATAACAGAGCTATAGACATGCATATTTCATGTATTTCTAGTTCTGAGGAGAAATCCTAAAAAAGTCAAGTCCCAGTTCTTAACTTTAATGACTCAGGTTTCTGTGAATAAAATTCAGTATCTTAGAGCTGTAAGTGACCTTTAAATTATTCAGGATTAAAAAACAGTTTTCTTGATTCCAAGCCTAGTGACTATGTGGCAGAGAGTCCAAATTCTTGAAAAGACATAAATTCAAAGTCATCGTCTCCATCTTGCTGGTGATACATACAATCCCATCAAAGGATTCTTTTTTTTTTTTTTTTTTGCCTTAAATCTTTCATTGCTAGTTAAAACGTAACTCTCTAGTAAAATGTGGTGATCTCTCAGGGTAAATCTATTTCAGCAAACAGTTTCTGGAGTGCAGAATCTGAAAGGGGGAAGAGATATTGCAGATAAAGCAAAATACCCCCTATATAAGGAAGGTCAAAAAGAGGGAAGCCATGTAACATCAGAAATGCAGGTGTTCCTCCTCGAAAGTTTGTCCACTACTGTCCTACCTGTAACCTTACTCTCTAGCTGGGTAATCTTGCCTTTAAGTACAAAAGGCAGCATTGCTCTCTAGATAGATCAACTGTAACTGCAGAATATTTTCCATTAGTTCAAAGATATGAATTTATATAAGTCACTCTAAACCATAAAAACTTACATAAGGATGGGATTTAAAAAAAAAAAAACTTGTGAAAGAAAAGCAAATGTCAAAAAATGAAGCATACTCATTAACCCTTTCAGGGATTTGTGAACCCCTTAAAAGGGTATTAGAAAGTTACTAGATTAGGGGCACCTGGGTGGCTCAATTGGTTAAGCCGCTGCCTTCAGCTCAGGTCACGATCCAAGGATTCTGGGATCGAGTCCCACATCAGGCTCCTTGCTCAGCAGGGAGCCTGCTTCTCCCTCAGCCTCTGCCTGCCACTATGCCTGCTTGTGCTCTCTCTCTCTCTCTCTCTCTCTCTGACAAATAAATAAATAAATAAAATCTTAAAAAAAAAAACTTTCTAAAAATAATTTAGTGAGTTAATAGATTCGTTGAAAACACCTTGCTAATGTAATGAGCTCATCTGATTTCATTAACATGTTTTTATGTCAAACATAAAAATGTTTTTTCTTAAGCATTTTTCAAGCTATTCTATTCATTATTTTTATGCAGAAACAATTGTTTTTGAAGATTTTAAAAACAATTACTCAAAGATAGGAACTTGTTATAATTTAAAAAATTGAACAACAGTTTCCATTACATACTCCTGGATGAATATTTGCGAATGCCTGTGTCACAGAAGACAAATTATTTAATAAACTTGGGTTTTCTTTAAGTTTGGCAACTGAAGATGTAGCTTGAGTCTTATTCAGAGAAGTGGGCAAATGATGCCATATGCCTGGTTCCTTACGGTGAAATGAAACACCCACAGAGCCAAAATATATTTCAAGTTGGTGTAGGCACTGAAATGTATTTCTAGGACTGATGATCTCAATACAGTAAAAACACCAAATACTGACAGAAATGGAGACAGAACCAGTGTGACCGTTCAGTATTCTTGTTCTTTAGACTTCCACATAGTACTTCACACACGAAAATGAAAATTACGTTATTTAAGGAATTAAAAAAAAAAAAAAGAAGAGAGACAGAAAAGAAAAACCGCAAGATGAACCAAGATGCAAAAGTTTATTGAAAATTAAAATCACACATCCATAAAGCAACAGCCTCAAAAACAAGAAATCATTGCTGTGATAACACAGAATAAAGGGCTGGTGATCTGGTGTGGGGAGACATGGGGGAAGATTTTTAAAGTCTTCATACCATCATTTTAAAATATGTTTTTAAAATGGAAAGAAATAGATTCTCTAAACTCTTCGAGGAAAAAAAAAAAAAAGAAAGAAAGAAAGAAAAAGAAAGTCAACCACCCTTTCTATCTTTTTAAGTTTCAGACCAGGAGTGTTGATTTGAACGTGTGTTTGCTTGGACATCACTTAAATAAAACGTAAGTGTCCTGAACAAAGGAGTGTAAACAGAGCTAGCCATATGGCCAGTTCTATGGTGGGGCTGAGAGATAGGGGCTTCAATTAACAAATTAGTCAGAGATCTTGTGGAGAAGACTTTGAACTCCATTTTGATCTAGAACTGCCCAGAACAATATTACTGGAGTGGTTTTACCCTCCTATTAAAATGACAAGATTAAGTTTGTTTGCCCTGGGGTCTAGACAACGGCTTTGGCTATAGGGCTCAAGGATTTCTGTGAGCAAGGAAAACTACCATATCAGATGCCAACAAGGTGGCTCTAGTAGGATCTGACAGTGTTCATGAACTTTCTATCTACATATGAGGGGAGAAGACTGATAATGCAAATTCTCAAAAAGAAGAAAAGAACACCCCCCCCATTGGCTACTTGTAGTAATTATCATCTCTCTGTCCAGCAGTACACTTGACACCTTAGTGTGTTATTATTTGCAATATTATTGCATGACCAGCATTAAAAAGGCCTGACTGAGGATCTCAGTCGCCTACAATTTTCTTATGCACAGACAAGAACAACTTTTTTCTCCTTTTCTTAAAAAGACATCTTAAGTTTGAGACCTGCTCAAAAGTTTCTTTAAGAGTTTCAGAAACACAACAGAGGGTAACAGAAAAGGGTTCCAATAAACATCTTAATGCCCCTCTTTCCAACCTGATCCCCTCCCTTCTAAGAACAACACAAAAGCTCACAGACAAACATGGGGGTTCCTGACTGCCCAGTGCTAGATCTAAAGATGCAGAATCTGTAGAAAACATCCTTTAAGTTTTGAGTCCCTTCAGAAGATTTTCTTACTAGTGGCTGTGTGCCTTTGAGCAGTTAGGTCTCTGAGCCAAAGTGTCTTCAAGTCCTGCTTACAAGGGCTGGACACACACAAACACACACGCACACACACGCATGCGCGTGCACACACGTACATGGGAACACAAGAAACACACGCTCCAAATACAGATATGGGGCTCTATGGGTACACTGATCGGTTTGGAGGGCTGGAATGTCTAAAGAAGACGTCAGACTGTTTCGGGGTTTCTCTCCGGGGCTCCACAAGCTCATTCCTGAAGCAGGCTGAAAGGAGACTGCAGAGAGGAACCAGAGAAAAAGAAGAGGTGAAGGCTTCAGACTTCATAAATTCACATCAACTGAACACAGAAACACCCTCCTACCTTCATGATCACAGTGAGACAGGACAGAATGCCTGGGAAGCTATTTCTACTCTTTCCTCTTCATCCTCCTCTAAAATTTCTCAGAGAGGACTTCTCAAGATTTTAGGCAGAAATGAGAGAAAGCTGTGGTAGTTAATCAGCATTATCAGAATCACCTGTATAACTTAAAAAAATAAATAAATAAATAAAAATAAAAGTTTCCAGATTCCTCAAAGGCCAGGTTGGGGCCCAGGCATACATATTTTTAACAAGTTCCACAAGTGATTCATTTGAGGACTACTGTGTCAGGGTACGTCATGGTGCTTAGTACACTGCTTGGCACACCAGACTGGACAAATTAAAAAAAGAGAATGAAGAGACAAGAACTCATTTTAATCTTTGGTAAAATGTCATCGGCCCAATTATGATACCTCATTATTGCTCCTGTCTGGCCTACCTATGAAGCATGAAGAAATATGATCTTATCAGTCTGGGGGCTGCATCGTCATGCATTTGTGAAGAACTATTAATGAGCATTTTGTAGGTGCCCAGATTGAAATGGATAAATATCTTAATCCTTTCAGTCACAAACTTGGCCTACAAACGCACATATCAAACTCATGAAAGCAACTTTTACATAATTAAGAAATCAATTATGCCACAAGGATGCCAGGAACAAACCTCTTCATTTTGCTGAAGATTGTGCAACCCCGTGAACTGTTTGGGAATTCTTTCCCAGATGGCTTTTGAGTCACATTCAGTTACTCCTTGCAAAGCAACAAAGCCATTTTTACTTGCTTAGGGCTGGAATTCAGGAAACCAACCTCACCAGCAAGAATCGAGATCATCTTGAAGAATATGCCAGCATACAAATTAGCAGGGAAGCAATCTATTCTCGGGTAAAGAGCTATAGTTTTGACTTCTTGTTTGGATAGTACACTTTGGGGCTTCTCTTGGAGCAAGGGCTCAGTGAGACAACATGCAGAAATCATGTTTTTATTATGATAAGAGTATATGGACCGCAGGGGTTCAAACTTTGAGACCTAGAACTGAGATTAGTGGTGCAATGAGACGTGAGAACTTAGAAAAGTGATTTAATCTATCTGAATTTAATTACTCTCAGTTTTTTCCTCATTACCAAATCATAGCTAATAAATCTCTGCTCTGACAACTTTGTAACGTAGCTGTGAAATTCAGAAAGTAGCACTGTGTAAAACTACAAAAAAGTGTGCAGGTCCTCGACCTGTAAGGTTAAACCAAGTGAAACTGTCAAGATCCACCTGTTTTTACCTACGGGACTGGCAATTTCAAACAAATACCCCGGACACGTGAAGGATTTCTAAATCAAACCTAGAAATACGGTCTAAACCACACCTAATGATGAGGTAGAGATGTATGTATTCTGCTCTTTCTTCCATCGATAATGCTCAAAATACTGCTTGCTTCCCCTGCAGATATGCAATCTGAGGAAAAACTATCAATATTCTTGAAGGAAGTTATAGCCAAATGAGCTTAAAGAGGTAAAACTTCGTATTCAAACCACAAGGATAAATGCCAAGTGGTGCAGAGACCTAAAAGCGGGCAAAGACGCTTGCTTTAGTGTTGTTATAACTTTCTTAACTAATGAAGCCGACGAAACATTGCCAAGAGCTGTGTCTTCCAAATACGATTCTCATCTTCGTGTTATTATAAACTGGCCATGAAATCAAAGGTGTAGTTCACGGGGCCTCAGTTTCCCCAGCTGTGGTATGAGATTAAAACTATGACCTTGAAGATCCCACTATGCTCCCTCTCTGACCTGCATTACTGATAATCTACAATCATCAAGAAATCTCAAGGAGAATGAAAACCCTAAGGGCTCCTCGGGATGTCACATATTTGTATTATGATTAAAATAAATCCATCAGTAGAAACTAAAAAATAATTTTCCAGGGGAAAACAAGAGTTCGGCTAAGTAGAATTTTCACAAAATGATGTTGGCCTGAGATCAGAGTGGAAGCCAAGAAGGAGGATAAACTATAGGAAAAAACGAAAAAGCAATACTATTGGTCCAAAGTGCACACATCAAAAGATTACTCCAAAGGTCTCAGGCAGCTTCTCCAAAGCTGTCTTAAGAGTTACTTTCCCTTGAAAATGTGAAGGTAAGCAGTCTAGTGTCAAGAATGGGTCCAGTTTGTCTCCCATTAGATTCTGGCTTCTATTAACATAACTTCAGATGTTTATTCCCATGTGAACAAATCAACTAAAATCAAATTTCTTTGTAAATGGTATAAAGCCTACTCATATCTGTAACAATTTGATTCATAAGAACTCAGTGTAAAATTTAACCTCCATAAAGCCTATGATCATGAAGGTAACTGAAGGGATTTTTGAAAAAGGAAAACCATGCATAAATGAAAAGCAAGCAGAGAGAAAACACACAGTGAAAAACTAAAAGAAGTAATTCAACTGAAAATATTTTATTGCTGCTTAGTAGAAACTGTATATTTCCTTCCCTCTAATTTTTCTGCTACTAAAAAGAGAAACACAAAATTGATCCCTTACCAGCATAAAATCGTTCTGTATTTTTGGAAAGGAAATCACAGGCTATTATAGGCATTCTCTAACGTGATTTATTATTTTCAAATGATTGTCAGGGAATCAGATTTCCATTTTTCTTTGTCTAGTCATTCATGCTCTTTCTTCGAGATTTGCATGAAAATAAGAGAGTCCGGGGAGGGAGAATAAAACTCGGGAAGAACACAGCAACTGGAGAATTTATATAGACATTTATCAATCGTTGGAGACCCGTATAAATGTAACAAAGGCAAAATCAGAACAAATGTCTGTATTTTGCAAAGATTTCCTTTTGCAGTCTGTCACATTTCTATGTACAAATCATCACATTGAAGTTAACTGTTGTATACTGGGAGGTAACAACTTGAAAACATGCAATGTTGCTTTTAAATGGATACCCCAGGGACCCATGAGGCTCTGTTCCCTCACTATTTATCTGTGGCTACACTTGCAAGAAAGGGACAATATGTTTCTAATATCTCTCAGGCTTTTTAAAATAACAATTTTAATATGCATTTTCTTCTTTGATGAAATAGACTGCTTTACAAAATAATTTCCCTCCAGAGCAGTGTCAGCCACTCCGACTGAGCCCTGGATAACTCATCCCCTGCGAACACAGGGTTATGTATGCTTATGTCAACAAACACAAATTGCCCACGTCCCCGACTGACTACAGTGGATCTTCCTGCTTAAAAATCTCAAAAAGTATGACATGAAACCATTCCTTTTATTGTGTGATCGAGAGGAATTGTTTCAAATTGTCCTATTAATTTAAACAATGAGCAGAACGAATTTCCAGAGCTTTCTTAAGATTCAAAATGTGGTCTGGTTAGGAATTCACCCGTAACAGGTCTCCAGTAAAAGTTTGTTACATGAATCAACTCAACCATAGCAGTCTTAGGCGATGATACGATTTCATCATTAACCATACTTGGTGTCTGGATGGACATGCCTAACTTTCTCAGAAAAAAGAGATCTCTGTTAAAGGCTGTCGTTTTGTTAGATATTGAAATACCATTTTATAAATCACTGTGTGCTTTTCTAAAACATCTCCATGCCTCTCTACTTTAGGATACACATATTAGCTTCCAAATATTCCTATTAAAAAAAAAAATCTAAACCATGGGGTGCCTGGATGACACAGTCGGTTAAGTGCCTGACTCTTGGTTTCAGCTCAGGTAGTCAGGATCTCAAGGTCTTGAGATTAAGCCCTATGTCTGGTTAAGTTTCTCTCCCCCTCTCCTTCTGCCCCTCCCTCTCCTCTCTCCAAAAAATAAATAAATCTTTGAAAATAAATCAAAGCCTTGAGAGGCCGTGAAGGAAGATCCACCCATCTGCCTAGAACAAAAACTGGCAGACTACAGTGAATGGGCTACACCTGGCCCACAGGCTAAGAATGGCATTTATGTTTTTAAAAGTGTGAAAATTCAAAAGAAGAATTCTTTCATGATACGAAAATGATAGGGAATTAAAGTGCAGTGTCCATGAAAAGCACCAGCCACTCTCATTCATTTACACACTGTGGTTGATTTTGTGCCAAGAGGCAGAACTAGGTAGCAAGTTACAAGAGAACATATGGACCCAAAAATCAAAGATGTTTACTACTGGTGTTTCACAGAAAAAACATTTTGCCAACCCCTGTGCTAAATGGCCAGATTTTCTAAGCCACATCATTTAATAAGTATCAATTTGGTCTGACAGTTCTTCTCCTGTTAGCTGGAAAAAAGACAGGGAAGACTACCACAGAGTAACTATTTCAGCATGATATGTGGCTATGTAATCCTTCTGAGGTCATTTTGGCTGAGCCAGACATTTCCAGAGTGAACTAGAGGCATTTGGGGAGTGTTTCTTAATACCATCACATGTATATTTCCCTCTTAAGAGAGAGGCACTTAGCCTCTCTTGGTCTGTAAATGATATTACTGGTCTGTTTCTTTGATCCCTGCTGCAAGATTTTACAAAGAACTAAATCAGTTTTACACTTGAATATATTAACATATATTTCCTTCTGATATCCTAAAGAATATATAGGATTTGCATTGGGAACTCTGTCTGCAACCCTGCGTTCTCATTCTCCTTTGGAATACTTTGTGTCCCCAAGAAACCTTCTGATTAAACTTCCCACTCAGCCTTACTGTAAAACCTTATAATTATGATTTGCAAAACTTTCATGCTCAAAGTAAATGGTGAGATCCCTTCCAGGCAAATGAGGTCTTAAATGCTCAATGAGCCTGAAGTCCTTTAAGGGAGCACAAACTTCTTTTCCACCGCTCAGCTGCCTATCCCGTACCCTAGAGCCAGCAGGTGCTCAGAGGATGCCTCCAGAGTTTCACAGATGCAGTCCAAGTCCTCGACTGCATTTATGCTGATTAAAAAGAGGATGAGGAGCCCTCTTTCTTGTACTTTCCGTCGCTATCTCTCTATAGCAGCTATTAATGTATCAGAAAATAACCATTATTTAGTGTTCATTTACATTTCTACTGTAAAAGGCAAGATGATTTTGGCTTCGTTTCTTTTTGTCTGAAGAGTAGAGTTGAATGTCCGAATTACTTAAATGGGCCTACAATGTATACATTTTACATTATCTACAGAGACTCTGCCAATATTTCCAGTATAGACACTTAAGCTAACAAGTGATCATTCTTAACCATAGAAGGGTTAAGACTCAACAGAGTCTTGATTTGACAACTTTCCTTTCTCCCATAAGAGCTATTCTGTTCTGATTAATCATAAAACAGTTCATATCATCAAAGATCTAAGAGTCAAGGTAAAAATTAACATATAAATATATAACATATACATTGCACAGAGATAATATGGTTGCAAAATCTGGCCCAATTTATGTAAAAACATATTGCTGGAAGACAACAGGGAACAGAGATGCTAAGAATGGCAAGAAGATGCTACTTTGCCATCTGGCATCCAGACAGTCTCCCCATGAGCATGCACTTGGTCTCAGAATCCTCGACGGAGAACTCCAAGGAGTCACTTCCAATAAAACCTATGTGCTATCCCCAGTCTACAATGGTTCTCCCAAAAGTGGACTGTGTGCCTCCCAGGCAAGGTACAGGACAATCCACTGGGATGAGGGAAGGTTACATGTTGTTAAATACACATGTGGTTAAATATACACATTACGACTAGAGGAGAGCGTATGCTCAGAATTCTTCTATTGACAGATGTGTATGGATGCGGGGTAGAGGGAACAAACTGTGTTAGCGTCAGTCTCTTTGTAATTCACCTGAAATGTTTTAGCTTCAATTTCAGAAGCTAGGTGGAACCTTCTCCAAGCTATGGAAAGAAACCCAGAAGGTTGTTGAAACTCCAAAGGAGTCACCTGTGGTGTTCTGCTGTCTCACGACTTGTCTTCTACGTCACCCACCCATCACCCCATTTCTGACCGGAATGAACAGTCACTCTTACTCACGCCTCCTGAAAGGACACATCGACACACTCACTGTTTCTGAAGTAGATGCTGGTGTTGCTGCTGTTGCTGCTGCCTGTAGGTCTCAATCGTGTGCTGAGGCAGATACTGCATGAGTTCCAGAGACTCCTTGATCTTGAGCAGCATTTCATAGGTCTCACGGCCCCTCACCTGCGTGCAGAGCGTAAGGAGAGAGAAAGGAAAGATGAAGAACTCTAGAATAGTCAGTAGTACTATCAGTCCTCCTTATCTGTGGACTCAGTATTGCCAAATTCACCTGCTTGCTAACATTCATTTGTAACAGAGAAACCAAGACTCACGACGCTCTGTGGCCTTTCACAGACTCACACGGGGGACACATCGCAGCTGCTCAGGCATGTGCCCAGCTCTGATGAACAAGGGCATGCTGTCTTGTTCCAGCTTTCGTGTCACAACAAGTGTCCTTTCCTCGGTCTATTCAGCACCACATTTTCCACGTTTGTGTATGTGTGTTTTTATTGTTGTTGTTTTTTGTTTTTGTTTTTTGGGTTTTGTGGGGTTTTTTGGGGGGGGGTTGTTTTTTTGTTTTTTGTTTGTTTGTTTTTTGGTGAACCTGCTCTTTAAACTGCTCCCCAAGGGTAATGTTGAAGTGCTGTCTAGGATTCCAGGTGCCAGAAGGCTGCAACATGCTTTATGGAGAAAATGTGTTTGATAAGCTTCATTTAGGCATGAATTATAGCGCTGCTGGTCATGAGTTCAGTGTAAATGAGTCAATAGTATACTAAGTGAACTAAGGTGTCTTTAAACAGAAACACACATCAAACAAGGGTATGTACTGACTGGTCACAGGAAATATTGTGATCCGAGACTCACAGGAACTTTACCCTGAACTTCCCCATGATTCAATATTTGTTAGAACAGCATCTGCAGTGATTTTATAAGAAACAACTACTGAAAGTAATGAGAATTAACGGTTATTGACAATCTCTGGAAAGACAGACATTCTCAGCTGAGGCAAAACATGCTTCTCTATTTAAGAGGGTCTCTTAAAAATTTTTCAAAGCACGAGCAGGATCAGGACTGGCGTGAGACAAGCAGGGCACGTGAGCACTTGTGGGGTCCCATGAGTGGGTGCCTATTTCAGTTCCGTTTCCTAGGCATTTTCCCAGTCCCCTCCGTGAGAGGCAGGATTTGTCAGAATTCAGAAATGGAAGGGTTTCTCTACCGTATGTCAGGTTAACTCCTACTTATCCCAGCTCTGTGGTCACCTCTGCAAAGCTTTCCCTGACCTCAGACTCTGGGTGAATGTTTTGTCCTTTCTATCCCATGCCATCAAGTCCAGCTCTGCAGAAGGATTTCTTTCATTATGTTCTGTCTCCTTGTTAGAAGGCAAATCCTTAGAAGGTAAAAATTCTATTCTACTCCAAATGCTCAGGGTCTAGCATATTTGCCATCCAACAGATATCAACTAAATTCATGTTAAATTAAAAGTTTGTCTTTTTTTTTTCCCCCTTAATTCACACATTCCAGTTTGGCAAAATCTTCACTAAACATGAGATGTGACGGATGACAAGGTACCGCCTTCCTTAGTACAACCTGGTTCCTAACTCAGCAGCTGAAAACACATTAGTTCTTTTGGAATATTTGGTCTATCAGGATAATGTTGAACTTAAAGTTCACAAGTCCGTTTACATACATAGCCTGAGAAAATAGACACTGAGAATCTTGGCCAACTCACCGTCTTATTGTTTTACGAGCAAGCAGTCTGTTGCCCCGAAGGTCAGGGCCTAGAGAAGGCAGGGGAGCAGGTATGGCACACCCAAACCTGTCCAGTTGGTTTAGCTTCAATACAGGGGAGGCAGCTCCCCAATCTCCTGGCCCTGCATACCTGGGTCTCAGGTACGCTAAGTGGTGTCTATGGTTATGCTGGTTGCCAAGACTTTGCCACCACTCTCAATGGCCAAAACCTAACATGCTAAGCATCCCACAGACTGCAACCATAGTCTAGAAAGAGACCCTCTAGTGACCTTGAGAGGACTTACGTCCTCGTAGGTATGAACAATGCTCTTATATAACAACTGGGCTGAGTCTTCTGGCCATTCACATATAACTGAGGATTCTGTCTGGCTTGGCTTTCTTTAGAGCACTTCCTAAAAGAAATTGCAGTCAAGTCTGTAATTGTTTTACTGTCTAATCTGTGAGCTCCTTCTGACAAAATCTCAGTCTTGGCCACAGGATGGTACAGTCACACTGTCTAGGGTAACTTTATCATTCTTAAACAATGAACGGCAACTTAGCTGTAAATATTTGGGTAAGAAAAATTATATTAGAGGAGGTGCTTTGACTGGGTAAGTTTTAAGTAGAGGGGCCTGCACTACTGACAGATTCCAAAATAGGGGAGGGGAGGGATCATTTCCTGATTTCTCAAACAATGTTTTCTTCTTGTCTTATCTCCCTAGTCACCATCATCCCTTTCTCAATGTTACAGATAATCAGATGTCACAGATAATTGTCACAGAGAAGGTAAAAATAAAGCAATCGTGAAGACTCAAGGGAGACTCACTGGTAAATATAACAGCTCATCATCTGGGGATCTCCGTTTCTTAATGGATGTCATCTGGATGCCATGTGTGTTCTGACGAAAAGCTGGTGGAGGGAAAATGCAAGTTTCATCCTGGGAACATTTCTGAAGCACTAGTACATTTATTAAACAAGCAGTAGCCTCAGCAAACCTGTGAGATTAGAGTTTCCCATCCTAAGCCTCCATTTCCTTGGTAAGCATTGCATTTACATTGAGTGTATGCCTAACAATGATGAGGTGGGGGGGGGTGGGGAGAAGTAAGCAGAAGAAGGACATGCTGGGAAGCTGGAAGAGAGCCTTTGGCCTACGTGGTGCTGCAGGGATCCCCAAGTCTCACACGCCTGTGACTATGAACAGCTGTTTGAGGAAGGAAGATAAATGGGTTTGGTGTTTTATTTTTCAGATCGTTTATCTTCCAAGAAGGTAAAGGAAGGGGTGTCTTGCCCATGTGTTCAGCTTGTGGGTTCAGCCCTCCTGTAACAATGTATACATCGCTTAACTTCAGACAGCCCATTCCACTTCCAGGCCCTTGGTTTTCCCTCCAGTAAAGTGAGTGGAGGCAGCTCATAAACCCTTTAGGTTTCTAACATGAGGTACTACAGCCGGGATCCAGGATATAGAGAGGATTCTTCTGCCAAAGTTCGGATGATCTGTTCTTACTCAAAGTTATTAATTTGTAGGTAACTGAGGTGCTTAGGGAAGCATATAGAAATGATGCCACTAGACAGACTCAAGAGGAAAATTAGGGTGGATATAAAATTATATACATAGATATGTATTGTATGTTTGTGTGTGTGTATGATAAATCATATGTATACACTTTTTTGAGGAATAATCAGGGAGAGAAGGAGCCTAACAGGAAGGGAAATCATAAGGAACAATGAGAAGTTGATGATGAGTAGCTCTTATAACATTTTGTTGTTCTGTAAAATGCAATACAATTTCTATTTCTTCTGGATACTAACCAGTAGTAAGATAAAAACGTGTTTTCATGAAATAAGTCACAGCGTGGTATACTTTAAAATACTTGTAGTGATAACAGGCTTATGCAAGGTGCCTTCTAGAATCAATTTCTTCTCACAAATTAGATGCATATGTGGGTCAGTAGTTTTCACACTTTGTTACCTGGAGGTCTAGGCCCCTGTACCACATGGGCAAGAGACAGTTGAGAGTCACAGACACCCCAGAACACCTTCTCATACACACATTATGCAATGGTAAAAACAACTGGATCCATCCAAAGCTTTGATGTGGCAATTGCTTTGCATCGGAAGAACTGAAAGGACATTTTTGTCATTCATATGTGCCATCAATGTCTAGATACCTATTACCATACATGATACCCCTTGAAAGAAGGGGCATAGATAAGCCATCCGAACAAGTAAATTAAAAAAATAAGCTGATAAGTGCAACTCAATTTCCTTTCCTTTAAATTACATTTAAACAATACTCCATGCCCCCCACCCAAAATATATATACTGTATATTTATATATTTATATATATAGTCTTAGACTATAAGGGTGAAAATGCTTTATAAAAGTCAATGAGAAATCTTTGCAGCTTAAGGAGATACCCACTGCTCTTTTGCTCACTTCCACCTAGCCATGATAACTTCAGTTCTGCAAGCAATAGATTTGAAGGCTTAAAGCCAAAATCAGAATCAGGTGCCAGGTTGGACATTAGATCAAAGATAACCTCTTACTTCTTCCCTTAAGAAGCCAGACTGAGAAGAGGAAGGAGAGGAGCTAGGGAGGACACTTTGAAGGTCAAGCACTAGTGCCTTGTAAGAAGGCAGACAGAAAGACAGACAGGGAGAGCATGGGAGGAGTTAACATGGTAGTGCTCACTCCCCCTCTTCTTTGATGCGCTGTTGCTTGTTGCGACGAGCATCCATGTCAAAGTTGAAGTCATTCCACTCATCGCGGGGTGGGAAGGAGATGGTCTGGCGCAGGGTGAAGCGCACAGCGTCAATAACACGTTCGCCCCGGGTCTCACTGGAGCCCACACTGACGGTAGAGGCACCACTCGGGGTCCGCAGGAGGTGGGGAGGGGAGGAGAAGTCGTGGAGTTGCCGGTGGTCCAGGATGCCCTTCCAGATGGCATGTCGGAATTGTTCAGGGATTTTTAGACTTGCCAAATCCTATGAAATAAGGAAGGGTATCAGGGAGAATTAGGACAAAGAGACAAATTGATATTTAGTCCACATCATTTTGTCATTCCCAGTGTTCTGATTTAACCCACGTGAATTTACTGCTCTCTACAAAATATGATTAGTTCTCAGATAACCTTTGGCATTATATGTAACTAAGCAAAAGGTACAGCCTTGAGGTGCCATTTCTGCTTGTGGATAACACTTCACTTATTCTCGCCTGGTCTCAGTTTCTTTGCTGGTAAAATAGGGATAGTGGTTAGATCAGACGGCAAAGATCCTGCAACAAAAACAGAAGATAAAGGTACCTTCCAACTCTTAAATCTACCTGGCTCTTGTGACTAGAAGAGAGAGATTAATGGACCATCACCACTGCTCAAGTAAGTTGATGAGAAGAAAAGATTGCTAACAGGTAATGAACACTTTCTACATGCCAGGCACTGAACTAATTATTTTAATTCATGATCTCATTTAATGCTCAGATTAGTGGTATCTGTTTTATAGGTCGAAAAGCTGAAGGTCAGAGAGGTTGACAAGTCTAAAGTTACCCAATTAAGTAAATGAATTGGGGACTCAGGACAGCCTCTGAACCTAAAACTGCCCTAATGGCCAGAAGGTCACTGGTGTTTGGATAAATCAGGGTATCCAAATGCAGAGTATGTGTCCATGTTCTATGAATGTGAGTGGAAGGCATTATGAACATGCTCTGTCTTAACTAACTGCAATGACATCTCTCACAGTTATCTGCACTATCCCTTCATTAGCTGGCTTCAGTGATGGCTTACTCTTTTATGGAGCAGCGTGGTGGGTAGAAAGAACACTGTGCTTGGAGTAAGAAGCTCTTGACAGAGGTTCTTATACTGTCACTGACTGGCTCTAGACCTTCCTCAAGTCACTTTTCCCCTATTGGCCTCAGTTTCTTCCTTAGTAAAACGGCACAGAATTCCTTTTTTACGTCAACACACAGTATTGGTTCAGGTGTAAATATGGATGTGAAAGTATTTTGGAAGTTATGAAGCACACTATCTAAAGCTTAACCATTTGCATTATTACTATATTAAATTTTTATGAAGCCATCCCAGCATCTTAGAGGGGATACTTAGGAAAACTTGCCAAATGAACCATATTCTTTTTCTAGGAAGAGATTCCAAGCAACTCAGACAGGCGTTGAGAGACAAAAAGCTGGAAAGGGTTTCTATTTCCAGTAATGAGATGGGAGAAGCTGAGGAGAGGTTGCAGAATTTAGAGAGCCTCCCAGTTACTTCCCCTTTTGGATGCCTATAGTATGCGTCCTCCGATTTCCCAGTCTAGCAGAAGGATACGTTATAAAAAGGCAACCCACACATAAATAAGGAAGTGTAAGTCTTTATGCTTCGGAAATTCTCAGTAAGTCCAGAACTCTGTACACTATCCCCCATCAAGCTGTGTGATTCTCTGGATAGATCAGAACTCAGAACTGACAGGTGAGGAAGCTGTGGCCCAGACATTGACATGAAACCTAGCCAACACCAGCAGAGAGGGACTTGTGGAGGACATCTGCAGATGCTAAGAGCCAAGGGAGGAGCCTCCTGACACACTCCCCAGTGGGGACAGTCAGCAAGTGGAAGGCATCATTTTAACAATATAAGAAAGGACATATTCCCTGTTTTATCACATAGGGCTGTCAAGCACAGGGCAGCTCTCTTCTCCTCAACGGATGGACACCATTGTAAAGTGACATGAAACTTGTCAAAACTTACTCCTAAAGCTTGCATTACAGTTTCCACTTAATTCATTCCATCAGAGAATAGCAGCCAGGGTGATTTATGGGGTGGGGGGTGGAGGGGTGGGCGGAAGGGCGGTAAGGCATATTCTCATCATCACAGGGCTGGGGGATTCTCATGCTGCAGGGGCATCTCTAGCATCGGTGCTCAAGGAGGGGAAAGAATAGATCCCAACTAGAGAAGCAGCAGCAGAGGCAGACAGTATCTTCTTCCACCAGTTCAAAAGGCCCTCTGGAAGCTGGAAAAGAGGATAGTAAACCCCAAAGAGAGCAGCATGAAGGGCAGCCTGGGAGGAGAATTGGATTGCTGCAAACCAGAACAATACAAGCTCCCATGTGAGCAGTTCAAGAAGCAGTGTTGGAAGGAAGAAAAAGTCCCCTTCTATCCAGCTTGCTCCAAAAGACAAGGGACATCAAAGCCAGAAGGAAGGGCTTTTGAACCCCATTTGATAAACTGAGGCTCAGAGAGGCAAAGTGATAACCCCAGGTTCTCGTTCTTATAAAAAGCATGGATGGGACCTGAACCATGACCAGTGATTTTTGCCAATGATCAGGGATGGCTTGACCTTATTCTGATAGAATTGAAAATGAATGAACACACAGTTCTAACAGAGAAACAGCGGACTCCTCCTTAAAGTCTGACTTTAAGGAAAGGTAGAAGAAGCCAGTGAATAGAGTTAAAGACCAGAAGCTTCCACCTCAGGGCTCTATTCCTGGTTCTGTCATCATCTCATGATGCAAATGATTGTACTGTCACCTCTCCATGTTTTAAAGTGAGAATAATATCACCTGCTTCCTGCTAGTTTCTTTGGAGTCTCATACCGATTAATGAGAACATCTAGAAAATTCTTGGAGTTCTTCAGAGATTGTAAATTTCGTGGAGGCAGGAATTAGATCTCCTCTTTCCCACTCTGAATAGAATATGTGTGCAACAGACAACTGTTGGCTGAGCTGATGAGCTGAGGAAGACTGATTGCTATCCTTCTCAGATATGTAGGCGGAGGCCTGGGAGTTTTTCTAATCTGGTAATGGTTTCCACTGAAATTGAGGACTGAGGGCATGCTAAAAACCAGTGTTAAAACCAGGGGGAACTGAACTACCAGGTGGATGTCACCAGAGGGAAGAAAGGAAGAAATAAAACTCAAGAGAAATGTCTAACAGTTACTTACATCCATGGAGTAATGCTCAATCTGATAGATGGTGGTCAGCCCCTGGGTCGTGAAATAGTCCAGACATGATGAACAGCCCAACCTCGCTAAGAAACTGCAGAGGGAGGAGGGAAGAGGAAGGAGGAAACAGAAAAAGAAAGTTCACCCCAACTGCATTGGCGAGGTAAAGGAAAACCCAACATTTTGCCCTGGGATGCCTTACAGGAGAGGCTAGGGGGAGATGAAATCAATCCGTGTGGGCCTTGGGTTTGAGGTTTGGGGATAGGTAGTGACTTGAACTTTAGGTCTATAGAAATTAAAATCAACTCCGAGGATTCCTGCAGAGCAGTGATTGGTGGAATTCTTGGTGCTCTACATAGGTAAGTGCCTTAGGAGCCATTGCAGGGGGTGAAAGGAAGGAGTCCAGGGGTCAGGTTCCCAGCGCTCTTGCCTCCTGCCTCTTCACTTCTGAAAGAGCATCTCCGCTAGAATTGCTTTTTATCAGTGGGTTTCTGAGAACGGTGCGTGTGGCTAAGAAAAACTGGAGGCCACTATGCCCTGATGTCATTACTGCTTTCTGATTTATGTCCTGCTCAGAATACAGATGCCTCCTTTGGTGTGCTGGCCTCAGATGGGTAAGGCCGCCATCACCAAACCACAGGCTGGGTGGCACAAGCCGTGCACTTTGCCATCTGTCTGGCTGATGCTGGTTGGTACTGTTGCATTAATCACAGGGGGACCAACGCCCATTATTCCAGCAGCCAAATGAGAGGATCATTCTGCACATGAAGTAGGGGCAGCCAATGTGTGCTAGGCAGGAGACATGGCACCCACTCTTGCCTTTGAGGCTTTATGCTTTTCTTTCTTCTGGCTATCTGTGTGCTCTTGCCTAGAACATGCGTTCATGCCTATGGCAAAGCAGCAATGACCATCGGGTTCTTGCAAGTCTCTGTCGTTTTTGCATACATTCAAACTTTTTAATGCACATCCCCCTCTGACATAACGAGGCCGTGGTGGCTGAGAGCTATGAGTCCTGGAGAATGGGAAAGGGAGCGAGATAGCAAGTTTACTGCCCTTCTGGGAACCCCAGCCCTGAGCACCAATTCGAAGGCCCCAACTGACCGTGTAAAACTTTGGGGGGGGTGTAAGTGAAGATGGGGGGAAACAGGCATGAAAAATGATATGCCTATCAACTCACATTTTCACTTTTTCCCATGCGGATCATTGTGCTTTTCCTTGATGCAACACTGCTGACCACTCCACAGATCAGAGGTAACAGTGTTGAACTGCCACCAGAGGAAGGTCTGCTTCCTTCCCTTTTTTTTCCCCCAGCTGTGTCATGAACTCTGAGATTGTCCACCCTCCGCCACCCAGAGTTGCTTAGGACAGGCCCCCAGGGGCACATGCTGTGGACTCACCTGACAAGGCTGCAATCTGTGGGGTACGGAGGTGGGGGAGTGCAGTGGGAGGTGGATGGCATGGAGAGTGGGGGAGGGAGGGCCTGGGTGGGGCTGAGTCCATTCATGTCTCCAGCCATTGGCATGTGGGTGCCCATCATAGGAACTGAACAGAAGCAGGAGGAACAGAGAGGGTTACTGCCGTCATCAGTACCTGCTTCCCAGTGGTCCATTTTGCCTGGTTTAATGTTACCTAGGGCCGAATTCACCAGCCTTCCTAGCCAGCCTTCTCTCTCTCACTGCACCCCTTCGAGCACCCTACATCTCATCCAACAGAACAGAACAGTCACCAAACTCCGAACTAGATGCACGCTTTTCGACCTTCACATGTTCCCTTAGAATCATCTCCCCCCACTTCTTTCCCTACTTCTAATGCTCTAAATGCTCATTACTCCTGATGTTAACATATTCCTCTTTGCATCTGCCTTTCGTGGGTTATACTTCTGTCTCTCTCATTAGGCTAATGCCTCAAGCTTGGAGATTAGATCCTGTACCTGTCTCAATCCCCACAAACCCTTGCACAGTGCCTGGCATCAATCACATGCTCAGTAAACTGATGTGCAGTGAACAAATGCAGAGACCTGTGAATGAGACAGTGACCTCTGGAATATTTGTCTGGGGATAGGAGGATTTACTGCAATATTTGGGAGCCATAAGCCTAATAAGGAAGGATGAAATTAAAGATCCCAGCTCTTTCTTAGGGTCCATTTCTGGATTGTATTCAGAGGTACCAGCAACCTCAACTTTTTTTTTTTTTTAACTAAACTACAAACTGGAAACATTCACCTATAGAGAAGAAAAGGTTAATACCGATAATATCTATGAAGCAAATTTTGTCTTCAGGTCAAAAAAAGAGTAAAGGAACATATCTATAAAAAGATTAATGCAATTTGGTTTTCTTTGGTTTTTGTTTTGTTTTTTATTGAATAAGATATGCCAAAAAGGAGAGGCCTCTGCCACTAACTGGGCAGCTAAGGAGCATGGTTTTATCATATCTCATCAGTTTTCCCTCTGACTTTGTCAATGACATTAAAGAAAAATTGTGAAGTATAAATGAGAAAAAGTAGGCAAACTATAACTTTTATAAACCTGAAGGAACAAAAGGACTCTACAATGTCACAAGGAAGAAAATAAAGTAAAAATATACATGGTGTTTTTTCCTTTTACTGTCAAAGCAGCAGACCTATCAAGGGGTGAGGATTTGAGCCTTAGGATGAACGCATCCTAGGTGAGAGATCAGTCTGGCTCTCAAGTCTTTGTTGCCAGACCAGGCAACAATACCTCATACACTCTATCTCATTTAAATCTGAATGTTTGCCATCAGACCATAGAGAGTCACAATCCTAGCTTCCCTTAACTTCTTAAAACAAAACAAAACAAAAACAAAAACAAAAAAACAACCCAACAAAAACAAACAAAAAACCCTAGTCTCTTTAAGGCAATACTGAAAAGCACATTGAAAGGCCTGATCAGAATAATAAAGGATTTCAAAGGACAAGATGGAGGCATTGTTTTCTGAGGGGCCTTTCAGGATACAAATACAGTGTTTGGGCTTCTGCATCCCTGAGGGTAGGAGACATCCTTCTGCATTTTATCCTCCTTCTGGTTTTCTCTAGTTTGGGAATTCACTCTGCTAGATTTAGTTCTAGTGAATAATTCTATTTACAGCAATGCTATATAGCAATCATCATCCATTTGGACGGCTGATTCTCATGTTACCTCTTACAATTAGACTTAGTCTTTGCATGAATAAGTAAATGGGAGACTCCCTTCTCTATGCCAATTCCTCAATGACTACACAAGATGAAGTAGACAAGCTGAGAAGGCCAAGGTCATCGGGGCACAGAATCATAAGAGGTTAAATGTGCAGAGTGATAATTTTATGAATGGAAACAGAATTTTAGAGCGGAGAGGCACTTGCCCACAGTTGCACAGCTAATACTGCTATAGAGTCCAGACTCCACAATCTATTTCTCTAGACTTTTAAGTTTATTACATCATGTTACTTTCTACATGGTGGATAGATCTCCTTTTTGCTTTCTCAAAGGAGGTAGGAGGTGGGCCCCAACCAGGTTGACAGGAAGTGGAATGTTGTTATCACAGAGGTCCTTTACCCTACTGAAGGAACAACCTCCTTTATCTCTACCACTGTGCTTTGTAATGAACTATACACTTCCAAAGTGACAAAAAGTTCACCGTAAGAAACTCAAGCCATGAAACTGTGATCTGTTCTGTCCTGCTCTGCCTCTCCTTAGTTTAGGAGCAAGCCTCTCCCACATCCTAGAGCAGAGTCTTCCCCTACACTAACCCCATTGACCCCTAAGGTGCAGCTAAAGGAAGAAGCACTTACTGTTGGCTCCCATGCCATCAGGAATGGTTGTAGGGGTGAGGGCGTTGCGCTGCTGAGGGTTGATAAGCTGGCTCACGGAAGGCAGCTTGTTCATGCTGTTCATTTTGTTCAGAGGTGGGGAGCTGTTACCGTATGTAGACTGAGACTGCATCGAGGTCCTAGGAACACAAACATGGGAATGACGGTGAGCATATGACATTAGAGAGGCAGGACTAGTCATATGAACAGGTCTCAGATTAAAACATGACCTTAAGCTATACACTTGTAAAAATATTCCTCTAGGACCTATGACAAGAAGTTATTTGTGTTTCCATCTGAGAATTTTTTTTTTTTTTTAACTAGGGAAGGATTGCAAGGCTATCATCAAATCATATTTTTCCTGAATGTATAGAGTACAGAGTTGAACATCCTCCTAAAGAATCTCTTTTGTGAGAGAGAAAATAATTGCAATTTCTTTTGGCCTCCATATTATTTTTTCTCCATCCCTTTATCCAGTCTTGCCCTACAAGTCAAACAAGCTTGGAAATCAATGAAGGAGAAGAACCCTGTGAAGACCCACAGGCTTACAAAGGACATGAAGGTGCCAATTTCAAACCAGCTGAGGACCTTCATTGGCAGCTTCCTGGGCCATTTAGGATATGCAGAAAATAAGTGCAAAGCCAGTCAAATGGGGAAATGGCAGCATAGCCTGCTGGCATGCAGAGGCCCCAATGTGGAACCCTGCTTTCTCAGCACAGAAGCTCATGGGCCATGAGAGAACCCATGGGGTTGCCAACAGCCTCTCTATACAGGAGAAGCCTGGAGCCCAAACAACTCTTCTGTTGACTTTTGACAAGTCTCCTGGGAGACAAAGGAAAACAAACAATTCCATTTAGCATAATTTCGATTTGAAAACTTACTGGGATTGGTTTGTTATACTAGGCATGTTATTACATACGACATTCCCTACTCAAGGGTTGTTCCTCACTTTTTCTCTGAGTATAGAACTGGTGATATCTACTATAATTGCAACAGGATATAGCATCAGAAGATCGAAGTTTAAGGCTTCCTTTAGAATATATTAGAAACCATGGGTCCTGTGTGGGCCACAAAACACCCTTGCATTTTTTTTCTCACTAGAAAACTATATAAACTGAACATATATACACTTACTTGAGTTGGATGATACAGGTAGAGAAACTGACAAAAACTAGTCCCGTGTGTGAAGCTCATAGTGTAGTGGACACTTGGGGATAATAATCCAACCTACCTTGTCAGGTTATGGAGAGAACTGGAAAGGAGAAGGGGAGGAAGAACTTTATAGACTATACGGCATTGGTAATGAGTAATTACCGTGACCACAGAATGAAGATTGGGCTTGAGCCTACTTCTAACCCATGGTGGGAAACGCTCCCCTTTTACAATCTTCAAACAAAAGACATTATTTTGTGCCTCTCTCCTCCCTACAGCCATATTTATGTTAGAGGAGAGAGAGAGGAAAAAAAAAAGTTTTCTGAGTTTTATTATAAATATGTAAAATACAAAATTTTGAGGGCTCTACAAATGTACCTAGGTTCCAGACAAACACAGTATAATAATGTCTGAAGGAAGAGTAAAAGGGGGCTCTAGGACTTGAGTGCTGCTGTGGGACGACACCTGGCCTTTGCGGAACTGCTCGGCATTCTCCATAATTACACAAAATGGGGAAGGCTCCATTCCTTGTCTCTGAAGAGCCATGGCTGGAAGAATTCAAACAATATACTGTGTATAAATTTGCATAAATAAGGATGACAGTTGATGTACCATTAACAATTCAGCTGCATTTTACAATTACTGATTTTAAAGTAAGAGAGCACGGATTTTTCTCTTTTGACCCTCTGAAGAACTCACAATTACAGGTCCATGTCGTATAAACAGGTGTTTATATAATAAGCCCTCCCAACTGTAAGACACTTCTGGTTACTAAGCTCTCCTTTATCCATTTACTGAATGACCGTCACATTCCCGTGGAGGAGAACACGGTCTGGCAAGGCAGAGGTGGGCGGAAATTATTCTATTTTACAGATATGTAAGCATAAGTTCTAAGAATAAAGGTGTGTAAGTCCATATTACTGAATGATGAGTTGAGAGGTCTCCTGGTTCCTAGTCTGAGAGGTTTTTTTTTTTTCATTCTGTGGCAATTTGTCAGAAATTAGACAGTAGTGTGCAATAAGTTACAGAGTCAAGAAATGGGTGAAGTGGTAAGAGAAATGTGGGGGACCAAGGTACAGCAGGGGCAAGGGATATAGCAAAGGCAGTTCTCCCAGCTGTCATCAAATCCACTGCATCCCTGTGTGGAAGCCTTGTGTTAAGAGTCAGCACTTTGGATATACTTAGGAACATTTGCAAATCCATATCAAAATACAGAAAAGCTCAGGGTAAGGTGGCCAAGTGATGCTTTGACAAGTGCTTTTTCTCTCTGCCCACAACGAAGTACCTAAGATGGCAGGCTATGCAGACTCCAGAGGCAGGTTGGTCCTCTGTAACCCTAAAGAGGCCTCTATCTCTTTCATGCCCCCAAATCACTCAAATGTAAAGCAAGAATTAATGGAAGCGTCGCTTGAACCACTGATGTCCACCATTAAGAAAATTATGATGTCCACCATTAGGAAAATAAAAATATTTTTAAGAGCTTTGCATTTTTCTGGAGCTTTATTATAATACGTTCCTTCTTCCAAATCCTGTCACACTTCCCTTCTCCATTTCTTTTTTGTGGGTATTTATTTTTGACTGTTTTACTAGGTCATTTATTATGAGCAGCCTAAACTATTTTAGGAAATTAGCCCGAAAACCAGAGATGAATAAAGAAGAAACATGAATGTTGGAGTCAACCAAAACATCCAGGTTTGGATGGGTTGATTTTAACTGACACAAATTAATTGATCTGACATAAACTAATTGACTTTGGATGTTATGCAAAATCTCTGGAGTTTCACTTTCTTAATCTGTAGAACAGATATTATACTAGAAGAGTTGCTGTGTAGACTAGCATGAAATAATATGGAAATGATATGGAAACAACCAAAGTGTCCTCTGATATGTGAATGGTTAAAGATGTGATATATGTGTGGAATATTACTAAGCCATAAAAAGGAGATCTTGCCATTTGTGACAACATGAATGGGTCTAGAGTGAAATAAGTCAGATAGAAAAAAATGAATATTGCGTGATTTTACTTATATGTGGAACCTAAAAGTAAAATTAATGAACAAACAAAACAAAGCAAAAATAGACTCATAAATACAGAGAACAAACTGGTGGCTTCCAGAGGGGAGGAAGGTTGAAGGGATGAGCTAAGTAGGTGAAAATTAAAAGGTACCAACTTCAGTTATAAAATAAATGTCACAGGGATGTAAAGTACAGCCCAGAAAATATAGTCAATAACATAGTCATAACTTTGTGTGGTGACAGATGGTGACTACACTTAATCATGGTAAGCATCCTGTATTGTTATAAAAACGTCAAATCACTATGCTGTACACCTAAAACTACTATAATATTGCATGTGAACTATACTTCAATTTTAAAAATAATAGATTTCTTAAAATAACAAAAAATAATAAAAAACAAAATATACTACATTCCTTAAAAAAAAAAAAAAAAGATTAAATTAGATTACATAAGAACCCTGGACATTGTCCTTGACTTATAGGTGCTCAAGAAACATAGGTTCTTTTTACTCTTATGCTCCAGGACCAAATGTTTTAATACTCCAGTGTTCTGTCAAGGGGATGAGAGACATCAGTTTAAGAATTAACAGGAGGAAGTGGCAACTATTCTCACTTGAACAAATCCAGGAATTAGGTTGAGTGGATGAATGGGGATAAGAGAGTGCAAAAAAGTAAAAAATTCTGAATGCCTCTCCTTTAATATGGAAGAGAGAGTTAAAGACACAGAGGACAAGGTCAGGGCAGTCTGTTTATAATTAAGTATGCAATGTCTGAAATACAGAGAACGTTCTGATAAGCTCTGTATGGTGGAAAAGGGAGCAAGTTGAATAAATCTGTGACCATTTAAAGGTCCTGAAGAACAAGTTTTTTTTTTTTTTTTATTGTTTTTTTTTTTTTTTTTTTCCTTTACACATATAATGTAATAGTCCTTGAATGGACAATCCCAAAGATTACTGGGGACTCTGAAGAGGAGAAAATATTTAAGGATAACAGGATCTGTGACACTATGGTTTCTTATCCCCCGCCCCATTATACACAAACACACACCCTCAAAACTGAAAAAAGTGAGAACATAGCTATCCTCAGAAAAACAACCAGGTGTAAGTTTAGGCAGTTTTCTCTAGATGAGTACCAGATTTTTCTAGGAATCCAACATAACAGAGCTATAGACATGCATATTTCATGTATTTCTAGTTCTGAGGAGAAATCCTAAAAAAGTCAAGTCCCAGTTCTTAACTTTAATGACTCAGGTTTCTGTGAATAAAATTCAGTATCTTAGAGCTGTAAGTGACCTTTAAATTATTCAGGATTAAAAAACAGTTTTCTTGATTCCAAGCCTAGTGACTATGTGGCAGAGAGTCCAAATTCTTGAAAAGACATAAATTCAAAGTCATCGTCTCCATCTTGCTGGTGATACATACAATCCCATCAAAGGATTCTTTTTTTTTTTTTTTTTTGCCTTAAATCTTTCATTGCTAGTTAAAACGTAACTCTCTAGTAAAATGTGGTGATCTCTCAGGGTAAATCTATTTCAGCAAACAGTTTCTGGAGTGCAGAATCTGAAAGGGGGAAGAGATATTGCAGATAAAGCAAAATACCCCCTATATAAGGAAGGTCAAAAAGAGGGAAGCCATGTAACATCAGAAATGCAGGTGTTCCTCCTCGAAAGTTTGTCCACTACTGTCCTACCTGTAACCTTACTCTCTAGCTGGGTAATCTTGCCTTTAAGTACAAAAGGCAGCATTGCTCTCTAGATAGATCAACTGTAACTGCAGAATATTTTCCATTAGTTCAAAGATATGAATTTATATAAGTCACTCTAAACCATAAAAACTTACATAAGGATGGGATTTAAAAAAAAAAAAACTTGTGAAAGAAAAGCAAATGTCAAAAAATGAAGCATACTCATTAACCCTTTCAGGGATTTGTGAACCCCTTAAAAGGGTATTAGAAAGTTACTAGATTAGGGGCACCTGGGTGGCTCAATTGGTTAAGCCGCTGCCTTCAGCTCAGGTCACGATCCAAGGATTCTGGGATCGAGTCCCACATCAGGCTCCTT
Organism: Enhydra lutris kenyoni; assembly: GCF_002288905.1. NCBI lineage: Eukaryota > Metazoa > Chordata > Mammalia > Carnivora > Mustelidae > Enhydra > Enhydra lutris. Next base: position 2,500,322 of record NW_019154086.1, read on the forward strand.
GCTCAGCAGGGAGCCTGCTTCTCCCTCAGCCTCTGCCTGCCACTATGCCTGCTTGTGCTCTCTCTCTCTCTCTCTCTCTCTCTGACAAATAAATAAATAAATAAAATCTTAAAAAAAAAAACTTTCTAAAAATAATTTAGTGAGTTAATAGATTCGTTGAAAACACCTTGCTAATGTAATGAGCTCATCTGATTTCATTAACATGTTTTTATGTCAAACATAAAAATGTTTTTTCTTAAGCATTTTTCAAGCTATTCTATTCATTATTTTTATGCAGAAACAATTGTTTTTGAAGATTTTAAAAACAATTACTCAAAGATAGGAACTTGTTATAATTTAAAAAATTGAACAACAGTTTCCATTACATACTCCTGGATGAATATTTGCGAATGCCTGTGTCACAGAAGACAAATTATTTAATAAACTTGGGTTTTCTTTAAGTTTGGCAACTGAAGATGTAGCTTGAGTCTTATTCAGAGAAGTGGGCAAATGATGCCATATGCCTGGTTCCTTACGGTGAAATGAAACACCCACAGAGCCAAAATATATTTCAAGTTGGTGTAGGCACTGAAATGTATTTCTAGGACTGATGATCTCAATACAGTAAAAACACCAAATACTGACAGAAATGGAGACAGAACCAGTGTGACCGTTCAGTATTCTTGTTCTTTAGACTTCCACATAGTACTTCACACACGAAAATGAAAATTACGTTATTTAAGGAATTAAAAAAAAAAAAAAGAAGAGAGACAGAAAAGAAAAACCGCAAGATGAACCAAGATGCAAAAGTTTATTGAAAATTAAAATCACACATCCATAAAGCAACAGCCTCAAAAACAAGAAATCATTGCTGTGATAACACAGAATAAAGGGCTGGTGATCTGGTGTGGGGAGACATGGGGGAAGATTTTTAAAGTCTTCATACCATCATTTTAAAATATGTTTTTAAAATGGAAAGAAATAGATTCTCTAAACTCTTCGAGGAAAAAAAAAAAAAAGAAAGAAAGAAAGAAAAAGAAAGTCAACCACCCTTTCTATCTTTTTAAGTTTCAGACCAGGAGTGTTGATTTGAACGTGTGTTTGCTTGGACATCACTTAAATAAAACGTAAGTGTCCTGAACAAAGGAGTGTAAACAGAGCTAGCCATATGGCCAGTTCTATGGTGGGGCTGAGAGATAGGGGCTTCAATTAACAAATTAGTCAGAGATCTTGTGGAGAAGACTTTGAACTCCATTTTGATCTAGAACTGCCCAGAACAATATTACTGGAGTGGTTTTACCCTCCTATTAAAATGACAAGATTAAGTTTGTTTGCCCTGGGGTCTAGACAACGGCTTTGGCTATAGGGCTCAAGGATTTCTGTGAGCAAGGAAAACTACCATATCAGATGCCAACAAGGTGGCTCTAGTAGGATCTGACAGTGTTCATGAACTTTCTATCTACATATGAGGGGAGAAGACTGATAATGCAAATTCTCAAAAAGAAGAAAAGAACACCCCCCCCATTGGCTACTTGTAGTAATTATCATCTCTCTGTCCAGCAGTACACTTGACACCTTAGTGTGTTATTATTTGCAATATTATTGCATGACCAGCATTAAAAAGGCCTGACTGAGGATCTCAGTCGCCTACAATTTTCTTATGCACAGACAAGAACAACTTTTTTCTCCTTTTCTTAAAAAGACATCTTAAGTTTGAGACCTGCTCAAAAGTTTCTTTAAGAGTTTCAGAAACACAACAGAGGGTAACAGAAAAGGGTTCCAATAAACATCTTAATGCCCCTCTTTCCAACCTGATCCCCTCCCTTCTAAGAACAACACAAAAGCTCACAGACAAACATGGGGGTTCCTGACTGCCCAGTGCTAGATCTAAAGATGCAGAATCTGTAGAAAACATCCTTTAAGTTTTGAGTCCCTTCAGAAGATTTTCTTACTAGTGGCTGTGTGCCTTTGAGCAGTTAGGTCTCTGAGCCAAAGTGTCTTCAAGTCCTGCTTACAAGGGCTGGACACACACAAACACACACGCACACACACGCATGCGCGTGCACACACGTACATGGGAACACAAGAAACACACGCTCCAAATACAGATATGGGGCTCTATGGGTACACTGATCGGTTTGGAGGGCTGGAATGTCTAAAGAAGACGTCAGACTGTTTCGGGGTTTCTCTCCGGGGCTCCACAAGCTCATTCCTGAAGCAGGCTGAAAGGAGACTGCAGAGAGGAACCAGAGAAAAAGAAGAGGTGAAGGCTTCAGACTTCATAAATTCACATCAACTGAACACAGAAACACCCTCCTACCTTCATGATCACAGTGAGACAGGACAGAATGCCTGGGAAGCTATTTCTACTCTTTCCTCTTCATCCTCCTCTAAAATTTCTCAGAGAGGACTTCTCAAGATTTTAGGCAGAAATGAGAGAAAGCTGTGGTAGTTAATCAGCATTATCAGAATCACCTGTATAACTTAAAAAAATAAATAAATAAATAAAAATAAAAGTTTCCAGATTCCTCAAAGGCCAGGTTGGGGCCCAGGCATACATATTTTTAACAAGTTCCACAAGTGATTCATTTGAGGACTACTGTGTCAGGGTACGTCATGGTGCTTAGTACACTGCTTGGCACACCAGACTGGACAAATTAAAAAAAGAGAATGAAGAGACAAGAACTCATTTTAATCTTTGGTAAAATGTCATCGGCCCAATTATGATACCTCATTATTGCTCCTGTCTGGCCTACCTATGAAGCATGAAGAAATATGATCTTATCAGTCTGGGGGCTGCATCGTCATGCATTTGTGAAGAACTATTAATGAGCATTTTGTAGGTGCCCAGATTGAAATGGATAAATATCTTAATCCTTTCAGTCACAAACTTGGCCTACAAACGCACATATCAAACTCATGAAAGCAACTTTTACATAATTAAGAAATCAATTATGCCACAAGGATGCCAGGAACAAACCTCTTCATTTTGCTGAAGATTGTGCAACCCCGTGAACTGTTTGGGAATTCTTTCCCAGATGGCTTTTGAGTCACATTCAGTTACTCCTTGCAAAGCAACAAAGCCATTTTTACTTGCTTAGGGCTGGAATTCAGGAAACCAACCTCACCAGCAAGAATCGAGATCATCTTGAAGAATATGCCAGCATACAAATTAGCAGGGAAGCAATCTATTCTCGGGTAAAGAGCTATAGTTTTGACTTCTTGTTTGGATAGTACACTTTGGGGCTTCTCTTGGAGCAAGGGCTCAGTGAGACAACATGCAGAAATCATGTTTTTATTATGATAAGAGTATATGGACCGCAGGGGTTCAAACTTTGAGACCTAGAACTGAGATTAGTGGTGCAATGAGACGTGAGAACTTAGAAAAGTGATTTAATCTATCTGAATTTAATTACTCTCAGTTTTTTCCTCATTACCAAATCATAGCTAATAAATCTCTGCTCTGACAACTTTGTAACGTAGCTGTGAAATTCAGAAAGTAGCACTGTGTAAAACTACAAAAAAGTGTGCAGGTCCTCGACCTGTAAGGTTAAACCAAGTGAAACTGTCAAGATCCACCTGTTTTTACCTACGGGACTGGCAATTTCAAACAAATACCCCGGACACGTGAAGGATTTCTAAATCAAACCTAGAAATACGGTCTAAACCACACCTAATGATGAGGTAGAGATGTATGTATTCTGCTCTTTCTTCCATCGATAATGCTCAAAATACTGCTTGCTTCCCCTGCAGATATGCAATCTGAGGAAAAACTATCAATATTCTTGAAGGAAGTTATAGCCAAATGAGCTTAAAGAGGTAAAACTTCGTATTCAAACCACAAGGATAAATGCCAAGTGGTGCAGAGACCTAAAAGCGGGCAAAGACGCTTGCTTTAGTGTTGTTATAACTTTCTTAACTAATGAAGCCGACGAAACATTGCCAAGAGCTGTGTCTTCCAAATACGATTCTCATCTTCGTGTTATTATAAACTGGCCATGAAATCAAAGGTGTAGTTCACGGGGCCTCAGTTTCCCCAGCTGTGGTATGAGATTAAAACTATGACCTTGAAGATCCCACTATGCTCCCTCTCTGACCTGCATTACTGATAATCTACAATCATCAAGAAATCTCAAGGAGAATGAAAACCCTAAGGGCTCCTCGGGATGTCACATATTTGTATTATGATTAAAATAAATCCATCAGTAGAAACTAAAAAATAATTTTCCAGGGGAAAACAAGAGTTCGGCTAAGTAGAATTTTCACAAAATGATGTTGGCCTGAGATCAGAGTGGAAGCCAAGAAGGAGGATAAACTATAGGAAAAAACGAAAAAGCAATACTATTGGTCCAAAGTGCACACATCAAAAGATTACTCCAAAGGTCTCAGGCAGCTTCTCCAAAGCTGTCTTAAGAGTTACTTTCCCTTGAAAATGTGAAGGTAAGCAGTCTAGTGTCAAGAATGGGTCCAGTTTGTCTCCCATTAGATTCTGGCTTCTATTAACATAACTTCAGATGTTTATTCCCATGTGAACAAATCAACTAAAATCAAATTTCTTTGTAAATGGTATAAAGCCTACTCATATCTGTAACAATTTGATTCATAAGAACTCAGTGTAAAATTTAACCTCCATAAAGCCTATGATCATGAAGGTAACTGAAGGGATTTTTGAAAAAGGAAAACCATGCATAAATGAAAAGCAAGCAGAGAGAAAACACACAGTGAAAAACTAAAAGAAGTAATTCAACTGAAAATATTTTATTGCTGCTTAGTAGAAACTGTATATTTCCTTCCCTCTAATTTTTCTGCTACTAAAAAGAGAAACACAAAATTGATCCCTTACCAGCATAAAATCGTTCTGTATTTTTGGAAAGGAAATCACAGGCTATTATAGGCATTCTCTAACGTGATTTATTATTTTCAAATGATTGTCAGGGAATCAGATTTCCATTTTTCTTTGTCTAGTCATTCATGCTCTTTCTTCGAGATTTGCATGAAAATAAGAGAGTCGGGGGAGGGAGAATAAAACTCGGGAAGAACACAGCAACTGGAGAATTTATATAGACATTTATCAATCGTTGGAGACCCGTATAAATGTAACAAAGGCAAAATCAGAACAAATGTCTGTATTTTGCAAAGATTTCCTTTTGCAGTCTGTCACATTTCTATGTACAAATCATCACATTGAAGTTAACTGTTGTATACTGGGAGGTAACAACTTGAAAACATGCAATGTTGCTTTTAAATGGATACCCCAGGGACCCATGAGGCTCTGTTCCCTCACTATTTATCTGTGGCTACACTTGCAAGAAAGGGACAATATGTTTCTAATATCTCTCAGGCTTTTTAAAATAACAATTTTAATATGCATTTTCTTCTTTGATGAAATAGACTGCTTTACAAAATAATTTCCCTCCAGAGCAGTGTCAGCCACTCCGACTGAGCCCTGGATAACTCATCCCCTGCGAACACAGGGTTATGTATGCTTATGTCAACAAACACAAATTGCCCACGTCCCCGACTGACTACAGTGGATCTTCCTGCTTAAAAATCTCAAAAAGTATGACATGAAACCATTCCTTTTATTGTGTGATCGAGAGGAATTGTTTCAAATTGTCCTATTAATTTAAACAATGAGCAGAACGAATTTCCAGAGCTTTCTTAAGATTCAAAATGTGGTCTGGTTAGGAATTCACCCGTAACAGGTCTCCAGTAAAAGTTTGTTACATGAATCAACTCAACCATAGCAGTCTTAGGCGATGATACGATTTCATCATTAACCATACTTGGTGTCTGGATGGACATGCCTAACTTTCTCAGAAAAAAGAGATCTCTGTTAAAGGCTGTCGTTTTGTTAGATATTGAAATACCATTTTATAAATCACTGTGTGCTTTTCTAAAACATCTCCATGCCTCTCTACTTTAGGATACACATATTAGCTTCCAAATATTCCTATTAAAAAAAAAAATCTAAACCATGGGGTGCCTGGATGACACAGTCGGTTAAGTGCCTGACTCTTGGTTTCAGCTCAGGTAGTCAGGATCTCAAGGTCTTGAGATTAAGCCCTATGTCTGGTTAAGTTTCTCTCCCCCTCTCCTTCTGCCCCTCCCTCTCCTCTCTCCAAAAAATAAATAAATCTTTGAAAATAAATCAAAGCCTTGAGAGGCCGTGAAGGAAGATCCACCCATCTGCCTAGAACAAAAACTGGCAGACTACAGTGAATGGGCTACACCTGGCCCACAGGCTAAGAATGGCATTTATGTTTTTAAAAGTGTGAAAATTCAAAAGAAGAATTCTTTCATGATACGAAAATGATAGGGAATTAAAGTGCAGTGTCCATGAAAAGCACCAGCCACTCTCATTCATTTACACACTGTGGTTGATTTTGTGCCAAGAGGCAGAACTAGGTAGCAAGTTACAAGAGAACATATGGACCCAAAAATCAAAGATGTTTACTACTGGTGTTTCACAGAAAAAACATTTTGCCAACCCCTGTGCTAAATGGCCAGATTTTCTAAGCCACATCATTTAATAAGTATCAATTTGGTCTGACAGTTCTTCTCCTGTTAGCTGGAAAAAAGACAGGGAAGACTACCACAGAGTAACTATTTCAGCATGATATGTGGCTATGTAATCCTTCTGAGGTCATTTTGGCTGAGCCAGACATTTCCAGAGTGAACTAGAGGCATTTGGGGAGTGTTTCTTAATACCATCACATGTATATTTCCCTCTTAAGAGAGAGGCACTTAGCCTCTCTTGGTCTGTAAATGATATTACTGGTCTGTTTCTTTGATCCCTGCTGCAAGATTTTACAAAGAACTAAATCAGTTTTACACTTGAATATATTAACATATATTTCCTTCTGATATCCTAAAGAATATATAGGATTTGCATTGGGAACTCTGTCTGCAACCCTGCGTTCTCATTCTCCTTTGGAATACTTTGTGTCCCCAAGAAACCTTCTGATTAAACTTCCCACTCAGCCTTACTGTAAAACCTTATAATTATGATTTGCAAAACTTTCATGCTCAAAGTAAATGGTGAGATCCCTTCCAGGCAAATGAGGTCTTAAATGCTCAATGAGCCTGAAGTCCTTTAAGGGAGCACAAACTTCTTTTCCACCGCTCAGCTGCCTATCCCGTACCCTAGAGCCAGCAGGTGCTCAGAGGATGCCTCCAGAGTTTCACAGATGCAGTCCAAGTCCTCGACTGCATTTATGCTGATTAAAAAGAGGATGAGGAGCCCTCTTTCTTGTACTTTCCGTCGCTATCTCTCTATAGCAGCTATTAATGTATCAGAAAATAACCATTATTTAGTGTTCATTTACATTTCTACTGTAAAAGGCAAGATGATTTTGGCTTCGTTTCTTTTTGTCTGAAGAGTAGAGTTGAATGTCCGAATTACTTAAATGGGCCTACAATGTATACATTTTACATTATCTACAGAGACTCTGCCAATATTTCCAGTATAGACACTTAAGCTAACAAGTGATCATTCTTAACCATAGAAGGGTTAAGACTCAACAGAGTCTTGATTTGACAACTTTCCTTTCTCCCATAAGAGCTATTCTGTTCTGATTAATCATAAAACAGTTCATATCATCAAAGATCTAAGAGTCAAGGTAAAAATTAACATATAAATATATAACATATACATTGCACAGAGATAATATGGTTGCAAAATCTGGCCCAATTTATGTAAAAACATATTGCTGGAAGACAACAGGGAACAGAGATGCTAAGAATGGCAAGAAGATGCTACTTTGCCATCTGGCATCCAGACAGTCTCCCCATGAGCATGCACTTGGTCTCAGAATCCTCGACGGAGAACTCCAAGGAGTCACTTCCAATAAAACCTATGTGCTATCCCCAGTCTACAATGGTTCTCCCAAAAGTGGACTGTGTGCCTCCCAGGCAAGGTACAGGACAATCCACTGGGATGAGGGAAGGTTACATGTTGTTAAATACACATGTGGTTAAATATACACATTACGACTAGAGGAGAGCGTATGCTCAGAATTCTTCTATTGACAGATGTGTATGGATGCGGGGTAGAGGGAACAAACTGTGTTAGCGTCAGTCTCTTTGTAATTCACCTGAAATGTTTTAGCTTCAATTTCAGAAGCTAGGTGGAACCTTCTCCAAGCTATGGAAAGAAACCCAGAAGGTTGTTGAAACTCCAAAGGAGTCACCTGTGGTGTTCTGCTGTCTCACGACTTGTCTTCTACGTCACCCACCCATCACCCCATTTCTGACCGGAATGAACAGTCACTCTTACTCACGCCTCCTGAAAGGACACATCGACACACTCACTGTTTCTGAAGTAGATGCTGGTGTTGCTGCTGTTGCTGCTGCCTGTAGGTCTCAATCGTGTGCTGAGGCAGATACTGCATGAGTTCCAGAGACTCCTTGATCTTGAGCAGCATTTCATAGGTCTCACGGCCCCTCACCTGCGTGCAGAGCGTAAGGAGAGAGAAAGGAAAGATGAAGAACTCTAGAATAGTCAGTAGTACTATCAGTCCTCCTTATCTGTGGACTCAGTATTGCCAAATTCACCTGCTTGCTAACATTCATTTGTAACAGAGAAACCAAGACTCACGACGCTCTGTGGCCTTTCACAGACTCACACGGGGGACACATCGCAGCTGCTCAGGCATGTGCCCAGCTCTGATGAACAAGGGCATGCTGTCTTGTTCCAGCTTTCGTGTCACAACAAGTGTCCTTTCCTCGGTCTATTCAGCACCACATTTTCCACGTTTGTGTATGTGTGTTTTTATTGTTGTTGTTTTTTGTTTTTGTTTTTTGGGTTTTGTGGGGTTTTTTGGGGGGGGGTTGTTTTTTTGTTTTTTGTTTGTTTGTTTTTTGGTGAACCTGCTCTTTAAACTGCTCCCCAAGGGTAATGTTGAAGTGCTGTCTAGGATTCCAGGTGCCAGAAGGCTGCAACATGCTTTATGGAGAAAATGTGTTTGATAAGCTTCATTTAGGCATGAATTATAGCGCTGCTGGTCATGAGTTCAGTGTAAATGAGTCAATAGTATACTAAGTGAACTAAGGTGTCTTTAAACAGAAACACACATCAAACAAGGGTATGTACTGACTGGTCACAGGAAATATTGTGATCCGAGACTCACAGGAACTTTACCCTGAACTTCCCCATGATTCAATATTTGTTAGAACAGCATCTGCAGTGATTTTATAAGAAACAACTACTGAAAGTAATGAGAATTAACGGTTATTGACAATCTCTGGAAAGACAGACATTCTCAGCTGAGGCAAAACATGCTTCTCTATTTAAGAGGGTCTCTTAAAAATTTTTCAAAGCACGAGCAGGATCAGGACTGGCGTGAGACAAGCAGGGCACGTGAGCACTTGTGGGGTCCCATGAGTGGGTGCCTATTTCAGTTCCGTTTCCTAGGCATTTTCCCAGTCCCCTCCGTGAGAGGCAGGATTTGTCAGAATTCAGAAATGGAAGGGTTTCTCTACCGTATGTCAGGTTAACTCCTACTTATCCCAGCTCTGTGGTCACCTCTGCAAAGCTTTCCCTGACCTCAGACTCTGGGTGAATGTTTTGTCCTTTCTATCCCATGCCATCAAGTCCAGCTCTGCAGAAGGATTTCTTTCATTATGTTCTGTCTCCTTGTTAGAAGGCAAATCCTTAGAAGGTAAAAATTCTATTCTACTCCAAATGCTCAGGGTCTAGCATATTTGCCATCCAACAGATATCAACTAAATTCATGTTAAATTAAAAGTTTGTCTTTTTTTTTTCCCCCTTAATTCACACATTCCAGTTTGGCAAAATCTTCACTAAACATGAGATGTGACGGATGACAAGGTACCGCCTTCCTTAGTACAACCTGGTTCCTAACTCAGCAGCTGAAAACACATTAGTTCTTTTGGAATATTTGGTCTATCAGGATAATGTTGAACTTAAAGTTCACAAGTCCGTTTACATACATAGCCTGAGAAAATAGACACTGAGAATCTTGGCCAACTCACCGTCTTATTGTTTTACGAGCAAGCAGTCTGTTGCCCCGAAGGTCAGGGCCTAGAGAAGGCAGGGGAGCAGGTATGGCACACCCAAACCTGTCCAGTTGGTTTAGCTTCAATACAGGGGAGGCAGCTCCCCAATCTCCTGGCCCTGCATACCTGGGTCTCAGGTACGCTAAGTGGTGTCTATGGTTATGCTGGTTGCCAAGACTTTGCCACCACTCTCAATGGCCAAAACCTAACATGCTAAGCATCCCACAGACTGCAACCATAGTCTAGAAAGAGACCCTCTAGTGACCTTGAGAGGACTTACGTCCTCGTAGGTATGAACAATGCTCTTATATAACAACTGGGCTGAGTCTTCTGGCCATTCACATATAACTGAGGATTCTGTCTGGCTTGGCTTTCTTTAGAGCACTTCCTAAAAGAAATTGCAGTCAAGTCTGTAATTGTTTTACTGTCTAATCTGTGAGCTCCTTCTGACAAAATCTCAGTCTTGGCCACAGGATGGTACAGTCACACTGTCTAGGGTAACTTTATCATTCTTAAACAATGAACGGCAACTTAGCTGTAAATATTTGGGTAAGAAAAATTATATTAGAGGAGGTGCTTTGACTGGGTAAGTTTTAAGTAGAGGGGCCTGCACTACTGACAGATTCCAAAATAGGGGAGGGGAGGGATCATTTCCTGATTTCTCAAACAATGTTTTCTTCTTGTCTTATCTCCCTAGTCACCATCATCCCTTTCTCAATGTTACAGATAATCAGATGTCACAGATAATTGTCACAGAGAAGGTAAAAATAAAGCAATCGTGAAGACTCAAGGGAGACTCACTGGTAAATATAACAGCTCATCATCTGGGGATCTCCGTTTCTTAATGGATGTCATCTGGATGCCATGTGTGTTCTGACGAAAAGCTGGTGGAGGGAAAATGCAAGTTTCATCCTGGGAACATTTCTGAAGCACTAGTACATTTATTAAACAAGCAGTAGCCTCAGCAAACCTGTGAGATTAGAGTTTCCCATCCTAAGCCTCCATTTCCTTGGTAAGCATTGCATTTACATTGAGTGTATGCCTAACAATGATGAGGTGGGGGGGGGTGGGGAGAAGTAAGCAGAAGAAGGACATGCTGGGAAGCTGGAAGAGAGCCTTTGGCCTACGTGGTGCTGCAGGGATCCCCAAGTCTCACACGCCTGTGACTATGAACAGCTGTTTGAGGAAGGAAGATAAATGGGTTTGGTGTTTTATTTTTCAGATCGTTTATCTTCCAAGAAGGTAAAGGAAGGGGTGTCTTGCCCATGTGTTCAGCTTGTGGGTTCAGCCCTCCTGTAACAATGTATACATCGCTTAACTTCAGACAGCCCATTCCACTTCCAGGCCCTTGGTTTTCCCTCCAGTAAAGTGAGTGGAGGCAGCTCATAAACCCTTTAGGTTTCTAACATGAGGTACTACAGCCGGGATCCAGGATATAGAGAGGATTCTTCTGCCAAAGTTCGGATGATCTGTTCTTACTCAAAGTTATTAATTTGTAGGTAACTGAGGTGCTTAGGGAAGCATATAGAAATGATGCCACTAGACAGACTCAAGAGGAAAATTAGGGTGGATATAAAATTATATACATAGATATGTATTGTATGTTTGTGTGTGTGTATGATAAATCATATGTATACACTTTTTTGAGGAATAATCAGGGAGAGAAGGAGCCTAACAGGAAGGGAAATCATAAGGAACAATGAGAAGTTGATGATGAGTAGCTCTTATAACATTTTGTTGTTCTGTAAAATGCAATACAATTTCTATTTCTTCTGGATACTAACCAGTAGTAAGATAAAAACGTGTTTTCATGAAATAAGTCACAGCGTGGTATACTTTAAAATACTTGTAGTGATAACAGGCTTATGCAAGGTGCCTTCTAGAATCAATTTCTTCTCACAAATTAGATGCATATGTGGGTCAGTAGTTTTCACACTTTGTTACCTGGAGGTCTAGGCCCCTGTACCACATGGGCAAGAGACAGTTGAGAGTCACAGACACCCCTAACTCCTGTCCCCTTCAAATAGCACCATTCTACTTTAATCTATATGCACTGTAGGGGTCTTCTTTGCAATATTTCATTAAAAAAAAAAAAAAAAAACTCTCACTACTTTACAAAGTGAGTTTGAAAACAATAGCCCTAAATCATTAGTCTCATTAATGACGTAACTGAGGCCCCAAGATGGTCATACGTGTCAAAACTCCATGAAACCCAGATCTACATATTCCCCAGATGGTGCTTCATGAAATATATTTGTAAATCTCACTGTTTCCAAGAATTCATAAGGTAGACAGACGCTATTTTCAGCCCTTCCGCGCAATTACAGAAAGATAAACTGGTATCGGGGGCGTATATGCATAGTTTCTGATTCAGCAGGTCTGGGAACTAAGAATTTGCATTTCTACCCAGTGGCAAGATGATGCTGATGCTACTGGTCTGGAAGTCACAGTGTGCGGACCGCTGGACTAAGAAATCCTCACCCGGATGATTTGCTTACGCCAAGCTGTCAGGCACACCTGGGAGTCCCTCCATTATCGGGACAGCCGCTCGCACTGGCTGCGGGATCTCAAGTCATACTTGCCCCTGAAGCCCTGAGGTCTTCCTATGCAGCTTCCCACTACCGCTCCTGGCCCCCACATCTGGAGTCGATTTTGCCCTACCCCGTTTGGCTACTACAGCTACTTACGGCGCTTCGTACCGTCACCGTTCTTTGCGCTGTCCGACACCTGCTGCTTCCTGATGCTGTCTTCATCCGCCTTCCGGTCTCTCCCTGGGCAAGCACAGATCCGGGCCTCAAAGCAGCGTCGGCCCAGGACTTGCCCACTACAAATCAGAGAGGAGGGAGAGAAAGGGTGAAATCGAAAAGAACTGTAAAAATCCCTGGTGTTCTCTCATTTCCATATGCAGTGCCAGCCATCACCCACCCACCATCACCACCGGCTCCCTCATGGCTGCTTTGAGGATGGACCCAGAAGCACTTGGCAGAACACAAAAGGGCTTACATGTCACAAACAATATTAGTAAATAACATTCCATTTGTTCTGCAAAGAACCTCCAAGCCATTAACTGAACAGCTGTATTTAGCTACAGATTTTGAAGGAAAGTTGAGTTAAGCCAGTGGATGTTTCTGGATAAAACCCCCTGAGGCAGCCCAGACTTACTCAAAGAAACTGTTAACTGCCTTGGGAGCCGCATGAAAACAAACACTGTCTAATCAGAAACTATTGCAGTCAAATGTCAGGAATTCAGGTATGAAGTGACTTGCATGCCTTCCCAGTTCTTTTCTTCCCTCCACCTTAATGCACCCTGTTCTGTCTCCACCTTCTTAGATCTTTTATGTCGGTGTTTGCAGCCAGGATTTAAAGCACAAAGGAAAAAAAATCAAGGGTAGCTCTTTGCTGTACATGGGAAGTTAATGATAGAGCAAACACAATTTCACGTTGCCCTCTGCCCACGGTGTTTTGCAGAATGACAATTCTGCATATGCCACTTACTCTCTGGTTTCCAGAGTAACAATGATTAAAATTGGACGGCGGTTCATCCCTCCAACACAACTGCTGTTACACATGAAATTGTACAGGACTGTCGTGAATTCAGTGCCAACCTGAATGCAGGGGGAAAAAGACTCTGGGTTAGCAACTGATGTTCTGATGTTCTTCCTTCTAACTTCTCTCTAGTTAACTAACTCACTTCTGAATGAGGTGATACACTTTTCTCTAGAAAGATAAGCTCTAAAACCCATTGTAGATTTCTCTTTGACTTGTCTCTTGGGAAGCTTAATGTTAATGTTTGCAACACCGGACACTAAATTAGGTGGAAAAGACTTTAAAATATAATACTTTTAAAAAAATAGATTTATTTATTTATTTTAGAGGGAGAGAGAGATAGAGAGAGAAAGAATTCGGGAGGGGCACAGGAAGAGGGAGAGAGAGAGAAGCAGGCTCCCAGCTCAACGCAGAGCCTGACACAGGGCTCCATCTCAGGACCATGAGATCATGACCTGAGCAGAAATCAGGAGTTGGTCTCTTAACTGACTGCGCCACACAAGGGCCCCCAAATCATAAAACTTTTTGATCCTACTGATCTTATTCATTTGCAAGCTAATCCCTATCACCTAATTCAAACAGGGGGAGAAATGAAAAAAATTATCCAAAATAGCAGCAACATCCAGGGATATTTTCCCCATGTGGATAAATTAGGAAAACACAGATTTAAGTGTACAGTTCCATAAATAACACTCTGGAACTAAAATGTCCTCCGGATTAAATCAGCTATTCCAAAGTGGTCATTTATGGGCAAGGCAACTGAAGTTTAGGGAGGCAGAGCCACAAGCGAACTGCCCATACAGCAAATGGGCAAACCATGAGACTGGTTTCACTACTCCAGTGTTCTTAACACAGCACCAGTCTGCTTTCCTAATTTGCCACCTGTTCATCCAAACTTGAGCTAAGAGATCCCCCTCAGAGTCTCCCATTTGTAGGTCACTGGAAATAAATCGGCATCCAGTCCACATCTACTACCAGTTCAATTGCCAGTTAGATTCTCTAGATGAGAAAAGATCTGGTATTTACCCAATTGCAAGTTCAATTATCACAGGCTTTTAAGATGGGAATGTGGGTACAGAGCAATTTCATCAAGTTAACCTAGTACAAATGTAGGAGTTCTGAAGGGGATAGAGAAGCAGTGTGGTAAAGAGGGAGAGGAGAAATACAAAAAGGATTGTATTTCATGACAAACACTGAGGCAGAAAGAGACCCTCAAAACACCCTTTATTACCAAAACATACTCTCCCAAGTCAGCCCAGTCCTTGTCTTTTTACCTGGGGTGGCTCATAAGGTACCAACACACTCTGTCTTCCTGTGATGGGGTCTTCTACGTACTGCGCATGGCTGTTTCCTTCTACTCGAATCAAATGACTGGGAGGGGCAATCTGTCCTGCAGAACAGAGAAAGACAAAATAGTTAGTTCTTTGCCCTCAAAGAAAGAAAGAGAAAGAAAGGGAAAGAAAGAGAGAAGGAAAATGAAGCTGCATGGGCAAAATATTGGTGGCTGAAGAAACGGTTTGTTCAATAGAGGAAACATACATCCTTGAAAAAAGGAAGAGAACTGATTGCCAGATATCTAATGAATGAAGGTGTGACTCTGTAACAACAGAAAGGCCTGGAATGCTCATCTATATTTAAGGGAATAGTCCTTTGTTTCTTGTGCTGAGCGTTAAAAATTCAAGCTTTCCAGGAATTCTATGATTATGTCTCTGCTCTGATACATAGAAGGGATTCTGCTATCTCCCATGGGAAAAAGAAGTAAAAGGAACAAGTTCATAAAAAAAAAAAAAAACAAAAAACAAAAAACAAAAAACAAACCACCACCACCAACAAAAAACAGCAAAAAACAAACAAAAAACCCTAAAACTCCAAAACCCAGCTTGAGAATAGATGCCCCAAAACTGACAAGCAAAAATACTAACAAGAGGTAATAGATGTAGCATTGCCTGTTCTTTTCTCTGCCATAAAGTCTCCATCTTTACACCTGCTTTTTTTTTTTTTTTTTTTTAAAGATCTACACTCAATGTGGGGCTTGAACTCACGACCCTGACATTAAGAGTCACATGCTAAACTGACTGAGCTGGGCAGGAACCTTTGATTTTATACCTGCTTTGGTTATAAAGCTGAGAAGCTTACTAGTTTTCTGGTGCTGAAAAAACTCCAGGTTGAAGGATCAGAAAACGGAAGCTTGCTTTTGAAAGAGCATAGGCCAGATTCACAAAATTGGGATACTTGACAGAGCTCCAAAAGAAAGAAGCTGATCTGAGAATTGGAAGTGGGAGCCATAAAGGTGTTCTTAATCTTTGGGTATATATTATCATTGTATAAAAATTGTTATTCTATGAAAGTCAAAAGTTAAGTATGAAAATGCTCTCTGCAGAATCATTTATTTGGCAACGACTAAAAACAGGTGCTATGTCAAACAGTGAAAAATCAAAACAAAACAAAATATAGTTATATCCTCTTGATGGATCAAGGGTAGTTGTGGAAACCTAAAATGGAGCCTAGCTATAAGGAATCATCTTTAAGGCATATTGTTAAGTGAAAATCAAGATGGAAAGGTATTGAAAATGAGGCTGTGTAGACAAGGACTGGAAATTAATGTGTAAAAAGTAGTTGTGTTATGGTGGGAGGATTTTTACTTTCTCTGTTGAAATTTCTTTCCACTCCCTTTATTCTTCCATTATTCTCTACCATTTATTCCTACATCACACTAGCTACCTACCAATATTTCTTTTTTAAATATATTTTCTATATAAAGTATCCTAATTTCCAAGCCTCCTGCACCCAGATCCCTCTTTTGATGAATACTTATGTGTTCTCTTGTCCTTCATTTCTACTTTCCACTGCTCCTTACTTAACCTCCTTTCATAGAACCTTAGAATATCCAATATAAGAGAACCCTTGGAAATAGTGATCTTATTGTAAAGCTGTTGTTGTATCTGAGGCTCAGAACATGGGGCGTGACTTATCCATAGACACTGAGCTTAAAGGAGGCCCCCAAAATGCCTGCTTCCTGACTCCCAGTCCATGATTTTGCTGTTCCTCATCCAAGCTTATGTCCTATATCTTCTCTTTGCTCCCATTGTCTATTATTTATCTTCATACCTTTTTCTTTTTTTCCCCTCTTTCCTCTTCTGTTTTCTCGTGTTTCTCACCTTTTATGCTCCTTCCAGCTCTTGATTGGTATGGCCTAGACAACCACTCTAGGAAAGGCACTAAAGTTGAAGGTTACCCTCATCTGGGCTGAACGGGTCAGATGTCAGGTTGTCCCTCCTCCACCCTCTCATTTAAAAAAAGAAAAGAGAAAAAGGAAGGAAACAGCAGGGAGTGAAGAGGCAAGTTCAGGTCACCTAGTAATTCCAACATTAATTTATGAATAGTCCAATTGTTATGGAGCCATAAATGTGGTTATCATTATTCTCAGACACTCTGTTAGATGAAGAGGTAGACTGAGCTGTCCTCAGATTGCAGAGTTTAGAACCAGGTAGATGGACCCCAAAGAAAAATCTCCACAGGATCTCTGTTTTTTAGGAGTTTAGCCGAGCAGCCCCAGATCCCAATTCTTACCCTCATTGAATTCACGGCTCAGCTCGTGGTTGGGGCACCGTTTCACCACCTCGGTGACATGCTCAGCTTTCTTGTAGACAGGCATGGCACGGATGACAGCGCCCTGTGGAGGTGGAGTCATCACCTTGATCTGGATGGGACATGTCTTTGCAATTTGGCAGTACAGTTTCTTCAGTTCAGTGGAATACTGCTTAGAGAAGGGCCGATGGTGGTGGGAGGAAAGAACCGACAGGAGATAGTGTTACTTTCCAACTCAGAACAAGGAAACCAGGTCCACTATCTACAGATGCATGTCTACGACCAGCTACTACATAGCTGACAACGACAGCTGGCAATCTTATCAGAAGGAGTAATAGTCACTAATCAAATTAACCATTTCTCCCCCCTTAAATGACATCCTGTCGATAAAAGACTTCACATTTATCAAAACACATTTATGTCATTATTTCCTCTATCTTCTCATTAGGATGAAGAAATTGAGTCTCAGAGGGGTTTAAATAATTCATATCCAAACAGCTTTACAGAAATCCAGAAACTAAGTAGAAAAAAAACCACAATGTTTTCATATTTTGAGTGATATTAAACAGATGATAATTTACCCTGCCGTTATAATACTTTAGAGAGACTCAAAGAAAATAGGATTTATGGGGGGAAAAAAAATTAAGATGGAAAATCTAGCAGAGAGTAAAGAGATTTTACCCGAGGGCAACCAACTAGAAAACTGCAAAGCAAAACTTTTACCAAACTGTTGCCCTTATATTCTCATGCCATAGCCCGAGACGAGAAAGCCGAAAGGGGCCATTTGCTCCTATATGCTCATGAACAGGACTAGCCTATTGTAATGATACAAATCATGATGGCAAAATCCATCAAGATACAGATCTCTTACTCATAAGTGACTGAAACTTTTATTCCCCACACTTCCTTCTGAGGGAGAGGAAATTCAGTGATTCTTTGGTTGGTTGGTTGGTTGGTTGATTGTAGAACTGGCAAAATAGGGGAAGAAAGCATGCGACCTAGAACCAAATAGAAGAAAAAATTCCTTTCCTGTGTTTCTTCCCCTCCCCATCTCTGAACCAATGTAGAAAGTCTCCATTCTAATCCTTATATTCTATTCAACCTTAGCATCCCTGTTCTCTTAGGCCAATACCCAATCCCTGCATTCCTCATTTTGTTGTTGCAGTGAAACCACCAGACACCAGCACTGCCAGCCAAGAGTGGGGCACCGAGTAACACTTACCCAAACAAAGGTACACGCATGTGTGCGCACAGACACACACATGCACACACGCATACACGCATACACACACAGGCTGCAATCCTAAATTGGCCGCCACAGTGCTCCAGGGGAAAGACACTGGGGACCAGGAGTCAGAGTGGCAAAAAGATTTATTAATGATATGTTTCAACCCAACTCTGACTAAAGACAAATGTCTGACTAAAAAGCGCATTTGAAAACGATTGCTTTATTTCTTCCTTTTGAAATATTTAATCTTTCATCCCAAACATTTTAGTATATGAAATTTTCAGTTAAAAGTTTCCTAATGCAAGAAGTGTGTTGCATAACCATGCCCACAGGTCAAGGATTAGACACAAAAAACGGGTTTTATATCGCTTGAGAAAACAGGGAGCATGCCAAAAATCGACCACAAAAATAAAACTCTACTCGGGAAATACTGAATGAAACTAGAACAGTACTTTTGTGCTGTGTTTTTAACCAATGACTTTACAAACAAAGACACTGCTTTAAGACATGTTAAGAACTCACTTTTACTGAGAATTCTCAGAACATAAGCATAGCCATTTGTGTTTTAGTTTGGAGATATATAACCTAAGCATGAGTTTCATAAGATTCACCTCAGGAAAAATGACTGAAAAATAAGTTTGTCACCTGAAGACAAATAAGACCCCTACCCAAGTAGGTAAAGATTAAAGAAGAACGAGGAGGAGGAGCAGGAGAAGTGTTCAGAGTAAGACAGTTCAAAGAAAAAAAAATACACATCTTTTTTCAATAACTGATATACTATCAGTCAAACTGGACAGACTAAAATGTAAAAGCACTAAAAACAAACAGAAGTTTCATCAGTTGGTACCCTCACTCGTTCTGAGGGATGGGAGAGGGGACTCTCATTTCTGAGTCTAAATAAATAATAATGGTTTTACCTTTTCCTGAGTTCTGCTGTCAGAAATGGAATCCTCACACAACCCCATGGTGAAAGTATTACAGGGATAAAGTCTCTCTCTCGCTTTTTTTAAGATTTTTATTTATTTGACAGAGAACACAAGTAGGCAGAGAGGCAGGCAGAGAGAGAGAGAGGAAGGGAAGAAGGCTCCCTGCTGAGCAGAGAGCCCGATGCGGGGCTCAATCCCAGGACCCTGGGATCATGACCTGAGCCAAAGGCAGAGGCTTTAACCCACTGAGCCACCCAGGCGCCCCAAGGATAAAGTCTCTTATCTGAAACCCTTGGGGCCAGATATTTTAGAATCCAGAATAATTTTGATTTATAACTTGGAGGAGAGCTCATATAACATATATTATAAACACTTCCAGCAGGATTTAGGTCAATACCCCATAATCAAATGTTAATGTTTCTTCAGAATTCATGACTATTCATACCAACTGGGAAATGACTATAGAGCTTCAAAGTTCAGGCCAGATTTCACTACCAAATGAGGCTGTCACAAACTTCATGAAATCCAAACCAAACCAAACCAACTTTTAGTTTTCAGGGCTCTTTGGATCTCAGAATTGCAGATAACAGATAATGAATCAGCATTATTATCCCCATTTTATAGATAAGAAAGCTGAGGCCTACAGAGGACTTGCCTGAGGTCACAGAGAAGAGCTAGTTAGCAACCAGTATAGGAGAGTCCTAATCCCAGCCCTGTAACAAGAGTCCCTTGTCTTGATCTCTCTTGGCTCAGCAGTGCAAATCTGTGTACTTTTACCTTTCTCTAATTCCCAACAGCATGGCTCTACTCTGAAGCAAATTCAAAGGTATTCAATCTTCTCTAACATTAAAACAAGCTCGTAAGTGGTTGACTCACCATCAACAATTCCTCTTTATTTAATTCTCAATGTAATAATGTTTCCTTATTTAATTGCAGAGAGCAACAGCGCGTGCTAGAACTGAAAAAATCCCAGACTGGGAGGAAACCAACCTTAGAGTCTAGTACCAGCCGTCTGTCAGTACTCTTGGTTACAGTTCAGGGTAAGCCGTGCACGAGGCCCTGATCTTTCCCATGGTTTGTTAAGGCCCTCTGTGATCTGACCCCATCTCTCTCTCCTACCCTCCCCTCACCCTCCCAACACACTCACTTCCCACCGCATATTCTACCCATGTGAACCTCTTACGCCTCCAACACACGATACGTGAATCACCCACGATTCGATCGTGCCATTCCCCATCTGGAATGGCTCTTCCTCTGTTCTCCTCACCAAGCCCAGACAATTCAGATACCCCCCTGGGCTAGGACTGCATCTGGTACTGTAGACCACATTTTCCAATTTTAAGGATGAAAGTTTCATACTGACTGAATCAAAGTATCTGACCAGGGCCAAGATCCATTTTGATTATTGCTTCTGGTGAGACTACCAGGCCTGCTGCTCAGTAATTAGAGGGACCCACATGGCCAGGTGCGCTTGGTTCTTTACAAAACCCAGCTTCTGCTACTTCATTTCCCTTACTGGTCACAAGTTCGGTCTGTGCTGATGTTTGATATTTTTCCAGCACTAAATTCAGGTTCCCTGGCCTATGGTGTATTCGTAATTCTTTTGAACTTCCCCACGTCCCTTATCCTCTACCAAGTGGCCACTATTATCTCCACCAAGTTTCCAGTCTTCTGCAGGATCACAAAAGAATGGCAATCTGAGATTTTATTTATTTATTTATTTTTAAAGATTTATTTATTTATTTATTTATTTATCTGACAGACAGAGATCCCAAGTAGGCAGAGAGGCAGGCAGAGAGAGAGGAGGAAGCAGGCTCCCCGCTGAGCAGAAAGCCTGATGCGGGGCTCTATCCCAGGACCCTGAGATCATGACCTGAGCCAAAGGCAGAAGCTTTAACCCACTGAGCCACCCAGGCGCCCCTTAAGCTGAGATTTTAGAATACTCTGGTAATTCGAGTTGGCACAGGGTGAAAAGCGGAATGCATCTGGCTCCTTTTAATCTCTCTCTCTCTCTCTCTCTCTGGGACTTCCAAAATCTCTCTCTAACCTGCTCCCAACATTGACTTGAGATTTTTTAAAATCTATGGTATATTTTTTTTTGGGGGGGGGCATGTGTTAACTTCCTCCCCAGTCCAGTCATCAAAATTATTTTTTGCCTCTTCTATAACCAATCCTCTTCCTGACCCTTTCTTAGGCAACCATTTACCAGCTTTTTTCTCACCACCCTGCTTCACAGTCTTAAAGAAACGGAACGATACAGTGTATAATCTTACATGCCTGGCTGCTTTCATTTCACATAATGCTTTGGAGGTTCATCCATGTTTTTGCATGTATTAGTATTCCATTTATGATTTAGTAGAATTCCATCATTTATCGACGCGTCAGTTATTTCCAGTCCGCACTTACTGTGAATAAGACTCTCGGGGACGTTCATATATAAATCTGAGTGAGGACACCTGTTTTCATTTTTCCAGATAGGGACCTCGAAGTGTGATTGCTCAGGAAATGTATGCTTAACTTTATAAGCGACTGCCAAGCCTTTTTACAAAGAGGTGCACCACTTTACATTGCTACCAGCAATGTACGTTCACAGCCTTGTCAGCACCTGCTATTGTCAGTTTTAATGCCATCCTAGCAGGCATGTAATGGTTCTCACTGTGGTTTAAATTAGCATTTCCCTGATGTTTAATGATGTGTAGTACCTTTTCATATACTTATTTCATGTTCATCAATTATATTTTACATAATAAAAATTAAAAATATAAGTATATTTATATTTCATACAAATAAACATTAATATATTTATAATCAAATGCATTAAAATATGAATATATTTAGGGGCGCCTGGGTGGCTCAGTGGGTTAAAGCCTCTGCCTTCGGCTCAGGTCATGATCCCAGGGTCCTGGGATCGAGCCCCGCATCGGGCTCTCTGCTCAGCGGGGAGCCTGCTTCCTCCTCTCTCTCTGCCTGTCTCTCTACCTACTTGTGATCTCTGTCAAATGAATAAATAAAAAAATCTTAAAAAAATATGAATATATTTATATTCATTTATATTATTTCATATACTTATATACTATTCTTTCTGGATGGGTTTATTCAAATCTTTTAAACTTTTTAAATCTTTATTTTTTAATTTGGTTGCTTGTGTTCTTAATTTGGTTGAAAGTGTTCTTTATATATTCTAGATACAAGTTTTTTTTATCAGATACACATTTTAAAAATATATTTTCTCCCAGTCTGCAACTTGTTTTTTTTACCCATTTTTGTACTTTTCCAAAACAGTTAATTCTGAGGAATTATCAGTATTTTGCCCTTTAAGGTGTATGCTTCCTGTGTCCTAAGAAATCTTCGTCTAACCCAATGTCAGAAGGATTTATATATTTATGTGTATAAAATTTAGAGTCTTAGCTCTTGCATTTAGTCCTATATCTACGTTCAGTCAATTCTCCTCCTCCTTGACTTCCTCTTCTTTTTAACAGCTATCTAATTGTTCCAGCAAGACTTGTTGAAAAGTTTATCTCAATCTTTTTCCTCTGTTCAATTGGTTTAAAAATTTTTTTGGAAATTAATTGACCACATGTGTTCACATCTTTATCTGGACACTGCCCTTTTCTGTTGACCTGTATGTCGATTCATATACCAGTTGTCACACTGTATGGATTATGATGAATTATGGAATTATGGAATTATGAATTATGTCAGACTGTATGGATTATACTAACTTTATGGGAAGTCTCAAAGTCAGAGAATCTGCATCCTCCAATTTTATTCTCTTCCAAAATTGTTTTGGCTTATTTTAGGTCCTCTGAAATTCTATTTAAAATTCACATCAACTTGTTGATTACTACAAAAATGCCTGATAGAATTTTGGAAAAAATTGTTTTGACTATATAGGTCATCTTGAAAAGAACTGATATATTAGCAGTACTATATATTTTAATCCATGAACATGGTATATATCTCTAATTAGGAACTTTTAAGTTTTCTCAGGAATGTCTCAGTTTTTAGTATGCAAACCTTGCATTACTTTGTTACACAACTCCTTCAGTATTTTTAAAAATTGTTTAAATAGTACTTGAAAATTTTTAATTCCTAAAATTGTTTTTCTGGTATATAAAAACATAATTGATCTTTGTATTGACTATGCATCCTGTCACCTTGCTAAACTTACTAGTTCTGGTAGCTTTTTGTATCTGTTTTATGATTTTCTACATAGATGATTATGTTTACTGTGAGTAAAGACAGTTTTATTCCTTCTTTTCCGATATGCATGATTTTTAATTTTTATTCTTGTCTAACTGCAAAAATTGAACTATGGTTTAAATTGCCATTGTTTTATTTTTATTTTTTAAATTGATATCTTAGATCATTGATTTTAGACTTTTATGTTTCTCTAATATAAGCATTCTACATTCTACAAAGGTGCCTTTAATGCACCCTTTTAACTGTGTCTATAACATTTTAATATAGTCTTAATATGGAGAAACATCTGAAGCATTTCTTTTGGATTGATTAGTCTTCATACCCAATATAATGAGGGACCACACTTACATAACTGAGAAAAATAATTCTTTTTCTAAGACTTACACTTATTTAATGGGTTTTGTTTCTGGCCTTAACTTATTCCCCTTTGTACCATTTTCTTATCATTCTAAATGGATTTTTTATTTATTGCTGTTCTAAGGTTATTTTTATCTCTAGCTAGGTTTTTTCTACTTACAGTTATCAAAGGAAAAAGCCAGTTGATTCTATACCTGAAAAGAGAATCTCCTCTATCTAAGAACTTCTTTGGTGGTGCAATTCCATTGCACTGAATTTCCATTAGTTCTTTGGGTGGACATTATATATTCCAATCTTTATGTTTGAAGATATAGTGTATCTCTCCCTATAGTACTGTCACTATTAGAAGCAGCTATGAAGAATTAAAAACTTATAAACTTCTTCTCAACTTCTTTTTTTCTATAAAGTTTTCTGTTTTTTTCTTAATTATAACAACATGTACATATAGAAATCCTGAAAAAAAAAGGAAATATATAACGTCTTATCCCTACCCAGAGATATACACCATTAACATTATAGACTTTTTCCTATGCATATAAACACATACATACATATATACATACACTCTATAAGCACACACACCCTTATACAAACTGGAACATAACAAACATTTTGGTATCTTTTTTATTTAACATATCATGAGTGTGTTCTATTAATTTAAAAATATAGTTTAAGTGGTTATAATTATAGTATTAGAGAGACATACCATGATTTATTTAATTATGCTTGTCTTATAGAATGTGAATTTAACTCTAATTTTAAAATATTAAAAATAACACGGTGAGCATATATTAATTCACAAATCCTTAGACATAAATTAATTTTAGTGTGTAAATTAGATCCCTTGAAACTGGATAATTGAGTCAATGCATATTTTAATGTTAGAGAGAAGTCCAAGATCAATTTGAATTTTCTTGCTTTAAACTAGGTAAGGTGCTTACTTCTCCCAAGATCCTTAAATGATTTTGTTTCCATCTTTATTTTGTTCTAAAAAAAAAGTGAGAATGTTTCTGATTTTTTTCTTAAAATCATTTGGGAATTGATGAGCTCTTTCAACTTACATGCTTGAATGTAACTCTATATAATTTTTCTTTTCTTGTTTCACTTATATTTTTGTTTCTTCTACTCTTATAAATTTTCAGAAACATCTAAGTCTTACTTTGGATCCGCATTCCCTAGCATACACTTTATATACTCAAACACTAACTGTTAGCATTATTCCTTTTGTCTGCATTCTGGGAAAGCTCGTCAAAGTCGTTTTCCATATCGTATGTATGGTTTTCTAGAGTTAGTCCTGGTCAGTTCCACCACAAATAATTGTAATTCGTCTATTGCATTTCAAATGCTCCTATCTACTTAATCTCCCTTTTTACCTTATCCAGTCATCTTTTCACCAGGGTCTGCTGTTCTATATATATTATTTTCTTCTCCTAACTTTATAGTGCTTATGTTTTATTGCTTTGTACTGAAGCAATCTTCTAAACTTTTTTTTTTTTTTTTTTCCTGGTTGCTAGGATGTTTTTGCTTCCTTTGATTCACTAAAATGATGTTCCCTCGTACTTAGTAGTTTTACCTTCTTCTTCTTCTTCTTCTTCTTTGGTTGTCATTGTTTTTTGACATAGGTCTCTAATTGCTTTTGTGGTTTTCTGTGAACATAACAAGATATAGCTAGAGCTAGTATTTGCATCCCTCATGTTTCTTTGACAACTTTCAATTTGGTTCCATGAAACTTTAAAAAAAATAAAAATTGTTACAGGGTGCTATCAATAGCATGAGTGTCCAACTCAGTAGCACATTTTTTTGTAATTCATAATATTTTGGTGGGAAATGAAGATTCTATATTAGAATCTGCTAATCAGCTGCTACCGTAAACTAGGCATAACATCTGTTTATCTCCCCATTTGCACATCATCCAGTAATTATCAAACAAACATTTACTAAGCATATACTATACAATGTCAAGTACTTGGCTCTGTAAGAGGAACAGAGAGAAATAAGATTAAAAACCCTGGAATGCAGGAATTTATGTACCCTCACTGTGGGACAGTCTTTGAAACATAAAGTAAATTGAAAGGAAAGCTTACTCAGCCTTACCTTCAAGTTGCTCACAGTATAGAGCCAGAAAAAAACACAAATAACACAAATACACTGTGTAGAGCAGAGGTATGTATAACATATTATGGGATTAGGGGGAGAGAGCAATAAACTATTTGTTAATAAATTTCCCATTTATTGAGCAAGTACTACACACAAGGCTCTCTTTTAAGTCAGAAATTTAGCAATAAACAAAAGCAAAGTCCAGGCTCTGAAGATGTTAATATTCTAGAATAAACAAATAAATACTATGTTAGATGGTGATAAGTGCTATAAAGAAAATGAAGTCAGGGAAAAAAAAAGAGATAGAAAATTAAGAGCCAAGAGTTGGGGAGTGTGCTGTGAGGGAGCTATTATTTTATCAAGGGTTATCAGGGAAGGATTTT
Organism: Enhydra lutris kenyoni; assembly: GCF_002288905.1. NCBI lineage: Eukaryota > Metazoa > Chordata > Mammalia > Carnivora > Mustelidae > Enhydra > Enhydra lutris. The sequence continues at coordinate 2,526,649 of NW_019154086.1, forward strand.
TGATAAATTGATATTTAAAGAAAGATGTGAAAGAAGCATGGTAAACCATGCACACACCTAGGGAAATAATATTTCAATTACTGGCGACAGCAAATGAAAAGGTCCTGGGGTGAGTATGTCTGTCAAGGAGACCAGTGAATGAAGGCTACAATGGCAAGGGATAAGATCTGAATCAGACCTCATATGGGGCCCAGATCATAGAAGGCTTTACAGGCCAGGAAAAGACTGCACCTTTCCTTGGCATGAGCTAAGAAGCCACTGGAGAGGTCTGAGAAAGTGACATGATCTGATTAATAATTTTAATAATATTTTGACTGTTATGTGAGAAACAGACTTTATAGATCAAAGATAGAAACAGAGAGCTCAGTAAGGAAGCTACTGCAAGTGATCCAAGTAAAAAATGAGTATTGCTTGGACCAGCAGTAGAGTTGGCAAGAAGCAATTGGGTTTCTGGATATATTTTAACCAGATATACTGATGGATTGTTTAGAGATGAGAGAGAAAGAGAAAAGCAAATGTATCCCTCTGGAGAAGAAAGATTTCATAACAGTAGTGATATTTAAACTAGGACTTATAGGCAAATTATTCACCAACCAAATGATGTATCCAAGGACGTGAGGACGGGAGAGCCTCCACAGACATGGCTTTCCACAGATACAGAACATCATGAATATAAGCAGACAGACTTAACTATCGCTGAAATATAGGTGGGGGCAGGGTGGGAAGGGGAGGTACCAGAGGGGGAGGGGCAGAGCAGAGAGCAATGAGGCTCAGCTAGGAAGGCTTGGATGTTACAAGAGCCTTGGATGTTACAAGAAACATTTGGACTCCACCAATAGGCAAAGAAGAATCACTAAGGATTGCAAAGCAGGGGAAAGACCTAACCAGTTTTATGTATTAAGTAAAGCAAAGCTGGTAGGAGCAAGACTACAACAGAGTAAGAGAAAGGAGACCCATCGGGAGGTGTTCAGGCAAGAAATAAGGAGGGCCCAAACTAGAGCAACACAAATTACTAAAAGGGTGGAAAGATGGGGGAAATTTTGGGGAGTACCTAAAACTCAGTGTTCTAGTTTTCATCATGAACACACCAAAACAGACTGAGAACTACTGTTCAGGGCAACAAAAGATGCTTGCAAAAATAATACCAGTTATTTGCTTATCCCTTTTCTAAAATCAAAGGATGAATGAGAGTTAGTGTAGTGCTCCCTAAAGAGTCAGTAGTAAAAATGAGACCTGGCTTAGTCAGTGGACTCATCAACAAATAGAGAAAAGAAAAGATAATTAGTTTTAATTCTGGACAAAGAAAATAAAATAACGTAAGGTAACACTGGGATTAATAAGCCAACTTTGTTGTGAAAGAGAAAAGGAGTTAGTTCTCAAAGTCGAGAGCATTAGAGAAGGACTCTTACCCAACACCATCAATTGCAAGCAACAGTTACTGAGGTAGGGGTCAAGAGACAAGATTTAAATTCTGTCTCTTATACTCATTCCTTGGGTCTCTAATGTGGTCACTTCAATTCTCACCAATATAAAATAGAAAAAAAAAAAAAGGAACATACAGTATGCATCTTTTAGAGTGGAGAAGAAAAATCATGGATGGATATGGGAAACCTTCATCAACTGCAAAGAACAACATAAATTCATGTATTATGGTTATTACTGAAGCCTTATATTTCTAAGATCTTCCACATGAAGTGTTCAATGTAGCTTAAGTAATTTGGGGACTATTGTGAAAACAGCATCTCAACCTGGTCAAGTAGTTTTTGTCAGATAATAAAAATCTCCTGAAGTTTGAATATTAACCATTTACAATGAATCACAGAGTTCCTATTTATCTGCTAGTAATCACTAAGTTCTAAATAATGTCAAATTACTAGATTCACTTATTTAAGGAAATGAATTGATTTGGCTTATCTGCTTCCATGTATTTTTAAAAATATACATGCATAGATACATAAGTAAATACAATTTTATGTGTCCTTAAAATTTATTTAAGTTACACTGCTCAAAATTTAATTTCAGCAATCTATTTTCATTTCCCATAGTTTCAACATTTATTTATGTTCTTACATTTTAATAGGTGGAAGGAGAGAGGGTGATGAGACAGAAGGGAGGGAGACCTTTTGCTTTATATGTCACCTTTTATTTTATTTTTTTATTTTTTTTTTAAGATTTTATTTATTTGACACACAGAGAGAGATCACAAGCAGCCAGAGAGGCAGACAGAGACAGAGAGGGAAGCAGGCTCCCCGCTAAGCAGAGAGCCTGATGGGAGCCTCAATCCCAGGACCTTGAGATCATGACCTAAACCAAAGGCAGAGGCTTAACCCAGGTGCCCCGTCACATTTTATTTTTAAAAAATATATTTGAAGGATGCTGGATAGCTCAGTAGGTTAAGCATCCAACTCTTAATTTCAGTCCAGGTCATGACCTCGGTGTTGTGAGATCAAGTCCTGCATCAAGCTCCATGCTTAGGAGAGCTTGAGATCCTCTATTCCTTTCCCTCTCTGCCCCTTCCTGGACCCCTCCTCCTCTCTCTTTTTCCTGAATAAATAAATCATAAAATAAATACACATATACATCAAAAAATTAAAACTGTATATCAAGCAATAGGAATTTTTTTAGGACTTTGGTAGATAACTCAGGTATCTAAATTTATTTGCTTTTTTTTTTTTTTTAATTTATTTGACAGATCACAAGTAGGCAGAGAGGCAGGCAGAGAGAGATAGGAGGAGGCAGGCTCCCTGCTGAGCAGAGAGCCTGATGCGGGACTCGATCCCAGGACCCTGAGATCATGACCTGAGCCGAAGGCAGAGGCTTTAACCACTGAGCCACCCAGGCGCCCTTATTTGCTGTTTTTATAGGCTTGAAATATTTCCTAATTAAAAAATTTAATCAATAAATTTAATATGGGCAGCCCCTGTAAAACTGTTACAGACTTATGATTTTAGAAGGCAGAAAATATAGAAATAAGATGTTAGGACCCAGAAGGAACATTATAACAGATCTTGTCCAAACCTTCTTCTCGCCACAATTTTCAGATATAAAACTTAAGGAAGATGGTTCATTAATTCAATATGTATTTACTGAACACCTACTTCATGCAGGCTGTGTTCTGAGTTCCAGGGAACTAGCAGTATCCCTTAGGCTAAAGGGAGTTGGCTTAAAGGGAGCACAGATAATAAATAAATTATTTCTAAAATGCAATATATGTTCTGAAGAAAAAGCAGAGGGACAAAAGGCAAAATGGGAAGCTCTATGCAGTTAGTGAAGCTCTATTAGTTCTTCAAGTCATCCCCGAAGAAATGATTTTTAAAGGTTACACAACAAAATCTAGGCAATGTGGGGATGAACTCGGACTTCCTTACTTCTGGAAAGCCAATACTTTTATAATGACATCATACTCTGAACCCCGAGTTTCCATACAAAACCAAACTGACATTGTAAGCCAAGGACTTAGTTCTGTTTCTATTATGGAATCACTTATTTCAAGGCAGTTTTAGTTTAAGATATGGTGGCTAAGCTTTGCTTACAAAGTGAGATCAGGAAGAGCTGAGAGATGATTTGGTTCAGACCCTCCAGGTACTGATGACGGATCCAAGCTCTAGAGAAGAGATGAGATTTGCTCAAACACACTCAGCAACAAGGACCATCTTGACACATAGGCCAGTTTTCCTCCCATGCACCAGGCAGTCTTAACACTCCTAATATGGGGCCCAGGTGGAACTGGAGTATTTTGTACCAGAGTGAATTTACGGCAACGTGCACTAGGATTAAGAAAACAAGTATGAGGCTCAGAGCTCATCTAAAAAAATAAAATACCATCACCACTTTCCTACAAGACAAAGATATCACATGTTTTTCAGTTTAGTAAATAAATCTGTCTAGGAATTGAGATTTTCTTCCCTAAATTGTACATATATTTTCAGAATGGGATCTTGGACAAAAGAATAACATGAATGCCCACCAGCTGTTTTAATAACAAATTCTACCCCCTCGGGTCCTAGATTTGATAAATTAGCAGTGGTCAGTGGACTGTACAGTAGTAGTTGAATTGGTTCTAGTTAAGATACTGCATGAACTTGTGGCTCTTAAACTTATGTAAATCTTAATATAAAATTAGTTGCCCATCAACAGATGAATGGATAAAGAAGATATGGTATATATATATATATATATATATATATGTGTGTGTGTGTGTGTGTGTGTGTGTGTGTGTGTGTATACACACACAATGGAATACTATGCAGCCATCAAAAGAAATTAAATCTTGCATTTGCAACAACGTGAATGGAACTAGAGGGTATTATGCTGAGCGAAATAAGTCAATCAGAGAAAAACAATTATCATATGATTTCCTTGATATGAAGAATTTGAGAGGCAACATGGGGGGTTTGGGAGGTAGGGAAGGAAAAAAATGAAACCAGATGGGATCAGGAGGGAGATAAACCATAAGAGACTCTTAATCTCACAAAACAAACTGACGGTTGTTGGGGGTAGGGGGGTAGGGAGAGGGTGGTTTGGGTTATGGACATTGGGGAGGGTATGTGCTATGGTGAGTGTTGTGAAGTGTGTAAACTTGGCGATTCACAGATCTGTACCCCCAGGGCTAATAATACATTGTAAGTCAATAAAAATTTTAAAAAATTTAAAAAATAAATAAAATTAGAAAATGAAATACTGTGATAGTGAAAAAGAAAAAAAAATGGAAAGAAGAGAAAGCATATGTGAAAGAATTTACTTCCAAAGATAAAGTAATTGATCTTTCAAAAAAAAAAAAAAAAGTCACGGACTCTCAGACACTCGGTCACTGGGGAATTTCAGGCAATCACATGATCTTCCCAAACACTGAGCTAATAATCACCCATAGGGGAAAAACAAGGGATCTCTGTCAGAGGATCTATGTTTCTTCTGTTTTGAGTATTTTATAATCTGTTGCAAATCTGTTAAAAAAAACCCAGTTACCAGGTTCATACTGGCAAGGTAACTCTTTAAAAAGAATCTGGAAAGCAGAGTGTTAACAATCTTTCTGATCAGAAATATATAAAAAGAGTAGCAACCAATATCTGTACTGCTGTATCTGTATCCACATCCAATAGTGTGTTTAGTCCTAGGAATTAATAACCTATGAGTTAGAACAAAGAACCGCATTTTTTGTTGGGCTTCAACCAAATTTCTTCTTCTACCATCTTGATCATCTGTCTGAACAAAATATTTCTACAGTGTCGTGGAATGGAAGAGCCTCAAAACTAACAAATGAACTAACCTCTTTCTTGCTATTCAATATCCCCGACAAAATGGAAAAGCAAGGTTTGCCTAAGTGTTGTTTTGTTTTGGGAAGGAGGGGAGGAGGCTTGGCATATTGAGGAGGGAAATGCACAAAGCCAAATATCATGTTCAAATAAAATGAACTCCAGGGGATTTTGGAAAACAAGAGTAAATTCAGCTCCTTTCCTAATAATATGTTGCAAAGGAAGTGGGGAGAAAAGCATTCCTGTAACTGCGACCCCACCGTCACCACCTGCCTCGGTAGACATGCTGTATTACGTGCTCTTGGCTGCCAGACTGGTAATTCAGTATCCCAAGGCATAGAGATGCCAGCTAATACCAGCACACACCTGTGTAGTTTTTCAACAGCTCCCTTTCCTAAAGGTGCAACAAAGAGCCTCCCTCCCCACTCCATCAAGAAGAAAAACAAAACACTTTAGTCTCTCAACTTCTCCCAGAAGAAACGCCAGAGCCTGTGCAAATCCCAAACTGCAAGGCTAACTTGGCTTACAAATCTGCAAGAATATGGAAGGTATAAATTTCCATGGAATAAATGGATCAACCATTACAAAACCCACGTCACTACTCAATCCATCCTCAAGGGAAGCCGCAATAGGATATACAGGATAGTGTCAGAGCCGGCTGCATTCTGATGCTAGCTACAGTGCCGGCCTGGAGGTAAATCCACATCTGGCGGGCCATCACGCTAGAAGAAAGTGTCTTAATTTTTTTTTTCTAATTTAATACTATACACCTAGGTATGATGACCTACTGGCCATTAGCCCGCAGAATAAACCTTAGCACAGTCCATTAACACTCAGGGCAAATTATCTATTGCAAGGATGGCTGGGTCTTAAGAAAGGAGGAAAATCTAAGCCAAGGCTTAAATACACCAATAACTTTTCTGGCCTTCTGCATGAATATGGATTGATAAAAGTAAGATAAAAGAAAAAATAATGAGATTTACAAATAATCTAAAAGACAACCACCATTCACTAACAGGAAATGCTAGGTGTGCTTCTAATTTATGGTTTTAATTTGAGGAGCGTTCAAAGAATACAAGAGGTGAAAGGTGGGGTCTTTCCTAAAATAATTGATAAGAAAAGGGCAAGCCCCAAAGCTGTCATGACTCCATTCATCCAAATATAGCAATTATCAAGTGCAAAGCCAATCCGAATTTAGTCAGAGTTATTCTAAATCATTCAGTGATGGATTTCATTTTTTTTTTCTTTTCTAAACTGTATTCTTGGGAACTGACAAATTAAAAAGTCCCTTTTATGAGGGTAGGAGGATGATAAAAGCAAAAATTGATGTTGGTAGAAAAGAAAAATCATATAAAATAGATGGGGTATTCAGAGGCCAAAATAAAATTCTGGCAACTGACTTGGCAGAGGGAAAGATAAACAAGGGGCAGGAATGAGATGCTTGAAAATAAAAATATTAGATAGAAAAACAATTTTTGATCAAGAGGCTTTGGAAAATTAGCTACAACTATCTAATTCACCAAAATGCAAAAACAGTCTTAGCTAGAAGGAGCCAGCCAGACACAACTTTGGTGTGATCTACTTGAAACAAATTGAATAAACTTTTCACACATAATTGTATGGGTTAATTATATACAATATTCTGGGTCTATTCTCTATAAATGAATTCAATTGAGAAATACTATAAATTTCATTTCTAAGAAGAGAATGTTTTTCATTTTTAATAATTAAAAAGTGATCACTTTAAGGGTTTTAGTTAAGTAAATATACTCTAAACAAACATCAGGTTAATGCTCTGTCATGGCTATGATGGACAATGTATCAAAATACCAAAAACAAAAACAGAAAATAAATGTATATATATGGTTTCGGGGAGGGTTGGGGTGTTCTCTTGGGAAGCCAACCTTAAAAGGTTAGGGGAGGAGTGCCTGGATGGCTGAGTCATTACGCATCTGCCTTTGGTTCAGGTCATGATGCCAGGGTTCTGGGATCCAGTCCTGCATTGGTACTCTCCTTGCTCAGTGGAGAGCCCCTTCTCCCTCTCCCTCTGCCTCTGCTTGCTGCTCCCCCTGCCTGTGCTCTCTCTCTCTCTATCAAATAAATAAATAAAATCTTTTAAAAAAGAAAAGAAAAGGGGCGCCTGGGTGGCTCAGTGGGTTAAAGCCTCTGCCTTCGGCTCAGGTCATGATCTCAGGGTCCTGGGATCGAGACACGCATGGGGCTCTCTGCTCAGCAGGGAGCCTGCTTCTCTACCTCTCTCTCTCTCTCTGTCTGCCTCTCTGCCTACTTGTGATCTCTGTCTATCAAATAAATAAATAAAATCTTTAAAAAAAAAGAAAAGAAGAGAAAAGAAAAAGGTTAGGTGAAAAACCAGAACAATTTGTTCAAGAACAAATTGATTATCCTTCCCATGATGACACCACAGTTTTGTCATCCAGTTTCTAATCTGCACGTACATAATGGTGCAGAAAAGACTGCCCAGAGAATCCCCAACAGGGAGGCAGGGGGGCAGGATTCTCGTTATCCACTTGCTCACTGACTTCCTGCATCACCTTAGGCAAATCACTTGCCCTTGTGGGCTCCAGCTTCTTCATTCACAACTAAGGCATCCTGCTTAGGAGTGCATCTACTTCAAAGGAAGGGGAAATCTGCAAAGTAAGCTTGCGATCAGATCCCTGGCCACCATATCCTATTGAATCTATCGTCATGATTGGGCAGGAAGAGATCCCCAAATTGGCCCCACAGTCCTCTGGCAAGCCATTCAACTTCTCCTCCCTGTCTCCCTTCCTGCCACAGTTGTCTCGCTGCCAGACATGTACGAATTGTATGCTTGATAGTTTAAAAAAAAAAAAAAATCCTTCCTTCAAGCACTTTTCCTGATGGCCCCAGCCAAAGGGCCGCCTGTTGCCACCTGTCAGTTGTGGGGATTAATTACCTGAGCCCAGGCTGGGAGCGGCACATTCTTCCCAGGGCCGCGCCCACAGATGTTGACATCAAGCAGGTGGGCTGTCTGTTACCCGCTTACCCTGAACTGAAGACCAACCGGGAGCCCACCGGGGCCTGGCAGGTGGAGGGGACTGGGACATTCAGACTGCATCGTAAAGCCGCAAAACTGTGGTAGAGAGGTATGTGCCCTAGGACCTCTCTTTGGGAAGCCACAGGCAGCTCTGTGGCTAGTCCTGGGCACTGGCCTGGCTTGGGAGGCAGCTGCAGCTTCCCTTTCTGGAGGGCAGCGTGTTGGCACAGACCTTGGGAAGGGGTGGGGGTGGAGCCCGCTAACCTGGTTCTAGTTGCCTGAGGGTATGAATTTGGAAAGCCAGTCTAAAAAGATTTGACAGACCTGATTGGTAATTTTGCAACTGTATCTCCCTCCCCAGGAGGGTAAAATGACCTTTCATCTAGTGTCTCCTGTCAGGGCCACCCCTGCCAACCCTGCCTGACCAGTAATACCATTTGCAGTTACCTTTACAAGGCAGACACTGGAAGGCATTTGTCAGAGTGACTGGTATACAGCAGGTGCTCAATAAATGTTACCTTTGATGTTTCCTGAAGTCACAACGGCCCTGAGGAGACTCATTAAGGGGACTCTCCTGTTTCACATGTGCAGAGACTGGGACTCAGACGTTTAAACCACTGCTCCAACAAATGTTGGAGGTGAAGTCGTTAGCACTTATAAAGCACTTTTGAATACACTATTAATTCTCAGCTAACGATATGAGCAAATCATCCCTCCCCACTTTTTGTCAACGAAGAATCCGAGGCTCAAGTAGGTAAGTTAGTATGCTTACTACAAAACAAGGGCAGAAGACAAGGTCAAGCCTGTCATCTAGGTTTTCAAATCGAGGCCACCTACTGCACGTGTATACCCATCATATGGAACATTGTATGATGTCTTCCTGTGCATTTCTGGAGCCTTGGCTGTATTCAAGCTACTCTACTACATGTTAGCCCAGGGAGGGCTGGAGAGCATGTCCCTGCCCTCCAGAATCTTACCATTTAGGAAGTATTGATATAAATAAATATTGCCGACAAACAACAGAATATAAAACGAAGATACAAATCAAATGGATGGAACATGAGTACCAAAGTGCTGAAGGGCTTTGTTACTGAGCAAGTTATTAAGAAGGAAAAATAGATAACTCTGCTTTGTGCTTCTACCTGCAGTATTTAAACTGTAGAGCTAATGCACTGTCCTGACAGAAACAAAGTTAGACTGGCCAAGAGGTTTAGCTCTCTCCATGAAAGAGGACCAACAATTGTTGGGGGTCATTATTACTCTGGTATTTTATATCATTCCTTACTTCTACCTCAGGGAGATGGATGCCAGGTATAAATATAATGGAATTTTAAAATAAGGGAAATAAGTAGGGGTGCCTGGGTGGCACAGTCGGTTAAGCACCTGACTCTTGGTTTTAGCTCAGGTGCTGGATCTCAGGGTCATGAGATCAAGCCCTGCACTGGGCTCCATGCTCAGCCTGGAGCCTGCTTAAAATGGTCTTTCCCTCTCCCCCTTCCTCCACCTCTACAGTAAGTAAATAAATCTTTATTTATTTTATTTTTTTAAGGTTTTATTTATTTGAAAGAGAGAGAATGAGTGGGGGGGTCAGAGGGAGAGACAGAGACAGAGAGAGAGAGAGAGAGAGAGAGAGAGAGAGAGAAGCAGGCCCCCTGCTGAGCAGGAAGCCTGATGCAGGGCTCAATCCTGGGACTTGGGGATCATGACCTGAACCAAAGGCAGACGCTTAACTGACTGAGCCACCCAGGTGCCCCATAAATAAATCTTTTAAAGAAAGAGAAGACAAATGAATAGCAAATGGAACTCAAAACATAAACAGAGACCATGCTGGCTGATTTCCTTTTTGATTTCACTTAAGGTGCCATGTGGGCTACAATGAATGTGTGAAAAGTTGAAGGGACCTATAGGACCTTTCAACTACAGGTGCCCTAAGGTTCTAAGTGAACCATGACAAGATGAATTTCTTTCCAATAAGTAAACTGCAGACTTTCTTAATTCCCGATAAGCACAGGAAGTCGCCATGCTGGAACACTGAGATCCTAGGGTTACTGGAGGATACTGCCAAGGCAAGGAGTAACTCAATAAATTATATCAGATTTGCTACTTAATACTTTTAAGCCAAGTCTTCAACTTTTGCTCTCCTTCTCTTTTTAAATAAATCCGTAAGAACTAAAATAATTTTGAGATGTCTATTTCCATGGTTGATACTTAGGGACTGCGTGGCCACCTAATACGTAGGTGTCTGTGTTTGCTGGGGATGGGGAAAGGAGGTGGAGGGTGGGGAGAGAGGTAAACAAACCCTTTCCTCTACTTGCAATAGCTCTTAAAAGCTTATCATAATGTTACTTCCTATTTCTTTACAGTTCATTTGTTTAAGATGAAAACATGCTTCATCTTGCAGGCTTTTTTTTTTTTTTCATTCCTTATAAACTTAGTATTCTAAGTATCCCCAATGAGGAATAGAATGCAATCGAACTGTCTCAGTGGTACCGTGAAGATAGAGTATACCTATTAAAATTTTTAGCACAAACAAGAAAAATAATCAAATAAACCTCTTAAAAACAGTTGTCCTTGTGAACAAATGTGAAACAGTATCAGAAAGGGAAAGAGGAAGGAAACAGATATGACACAAAGGAAAAAGAAGAAGGAAGAGAGGGAAGAAGGCCCCAAAGGCTGTGGAAGACAAGTGTGCTAGCTCAGCCTGTATTTAAACACATGTGCAGGGCGCCTGGGTGGCTCAGTGGTTTAAGCCACTGCCTTCGGCTCAGGTCATGATCTCAGGGTCCTGGGATCGAGTCCCACATCGGGCTCTCTGCTCAGCAGGGAGCCTGCTTCCCTCCCTCTCTCTGCCTGACTCTCTGTCTACTTGTGATCTCTCTCTGTCAAATAAATAAATAAAATCTTTAAAAAAAAAATAAAAAAATAAACACATGTGCAGACTTTTTGTCCCCTCACTAATGCTGAACTCAATACAGTGAGAGGGATGAAAAATTCACTTCTGCTTAAAGAGGTGTTGGTTGAACGGGGAATAGCACTGCCAGATGCACCCGTTAATGTTTAATTTCAAAACCAATGATTTATTTGTTAGCGTAAGTACATCCCATGAACACATGAGATATACTTATGGTAAATTTTTTGTTGTTTATCTGAAATTCATATTTAACTGGATATCTTGGATTTTTTTTTTTCCCCTAAATCTGACAACCCTCCCTGGGAAGGACCTACAGACATCTGCTTGGCATTTTCAAATTTATCAAACCCGTCACCTATCTTCAACCTTCACTGACATTTTGCTAATCAATTATTTCAGGATAGAGGAGATTGTGGCCAGTGGGAATGAGGGGAGGGAGAGGGGGGTACTTTGGACCGAAGACATAGCAGGAGCCTAGGCACGGGGGTAGGAAAACAAAACAAACATCATCTTCTGATGACTGTGAAATATCGCTGCTGGCGGTGGGGACAGAGTATATTTTTGGAATCACAGCAGGCTGTGGGGAACACAATACTCACAGAGGCGGAAGGCTTGCTTCCCGCGGCATCAAATTGGTGTCAGATCGCAAGAAAAGTTACATAACTCTTCATCCGAGAACTGAGGGTAATAACTGCCAACTTGACAGGTTTGTTATAAGGATTAAATGTGATAATATATATGTGTGTATATTGAAAAACATAAGACATTTTATAAACAGAAAGAGATTATTGTTATTGGTGGGAGTTTGGGCCAAAAAGGAACAACTTTGCTCAGAGCATGATGTGCTTAGAGGTCAGTGTGCAGTCATCAGCAAGGGGCCTCGATGATCCTGGATCTGAGTGGTGTGTTAGAGACAGTCCTCTGCCTGACACTGAAGAGGGAAGGGTGGACAGATCAGGGATGGGAGCAAGGACACCAGCTGAGCCAGAGGTATCTGGGCTCACTGGAGAACGTGCACAATGAGGATAGGGATGAGAGATACTGAAAAAACGCAATCATCTGGATGCCATCCTCTCTAGCTTTCTAGGAGGCATGAGAGGAGACATGGTGGTCTCAACGGCTAATCAGTGTCATTTCTATAGGTCACAGGGCAAAAACTTTTTGGTTTGTCCAACCCTAGGAGAAGTATACTTTCCAACTGTCTACTAGTCCTCATGCTGGAGATTTTTAAAATAATTTCATTCTCCTTATGTGGATGGCCATTAATAAACACTGATGATTCTTATAAACCTTCGACACTTTGGGCTCATTCAGTTTCATATTATCTGCCAAATGAAATAACAAAATCTACTCTTGGAAGGGAGATTCTTTGACTTCTTTTTGCTTTTTTAAGATTTTCTTTATTTATTTAGAGAGGGAGAGCACACAAATGGGGATGGGCAGAGGGAGAGGGAAAGAGAAAATCTCAAGCAGACTCCGCACTGAGCATAGAGCCTGACATGGAGCTCGATCCCATGATCCTGAGATCATGACCCGAGCCAAAATCAGGAGTCAGATGCTCAACTGACAGAGCAAACCAGGCACCCAGACACTTTGACAATTTAAGGCACACAAGTTCATTTGATTTTTTTCTCCTTAGAAAAAACAAGAAAAACAAACAAAACAACCAAAAAACAAAATAAAACTCTTCTCCCCAAATTGACATTTTCTTGACTGTGGAATGTGGATAGAACCAAGAGTGAAATTGCTTGAAATTGAAATACTCATAGGAAACAAAACACCAAAACACTATCCTTTCAACCAAAGGAATGTGCATTCTGAGCACCTGCTTCAAAGACAGACGTGCTGATAGTAACATCTGACTAGTACAGCAAACCTTCCCTAACCCACTTCTATGGAACATCTCCTCATAGTCTGAGCCTAGATTTGCTCTGGTTACAAACAAATGGCTGCTAACAGAACAAGGATTAAACATGCCTTAAGAATGTACTACAATGTTTTCATCAGGCTTATTATAGCTGAGACACCGGGAGGCTGGTATGCACACACCACAGTCAATATTTCTGTTCACTTATCTGACTGGCCACTGATTCATTTCCTATTAGGACTTAGACGAAGAAAAGACGTTCAAGGTATTCCCAGTCAGAGAACCAGGGGGAAAGAGCTGGCAAAGGTCTCTGATTTTAAAGGTCAACTTTAAATTTTTTAACCTATAATTTATTCTTCTCCCTTTTAGTCTGTTAGCTTTAGGAGTTGAAGTTTATGAACTTGAACCACCCATCTGTCTTCTTTCAGACTATACAAGTCAGCCTGTGCATAGCTTCGTAAGCTATACAGAAGCTGAGAAATGAAGCTCAAAGGAATTTAATTCTCAAACCCTGTTTGTGTGGGACCCCAAGCTGGCCACAAGTCTGGATTCCACCAAGGTCTCAAGGAATCAAAGACCTATCAGATTAAGTCTCCTTTCATGGGACCAGACCACCCAACTTTATCTCAATCAAGATTAAAATACTTGGAAATGAATGACCCCACTCTCAGTCCTCAAAGCTGAGAAATGTGTATCCTTTAACAGTTTAGGAAACAACTAAACAAACAAACAACAATGAAAAATTTATGAAGTCAACATTTAATTATTATATCTGGACAAAACGTCAAAACACATACTTTCCCTTGAGAACGACCTACCCTGAGCAGAGATTTAGGTGCAGAGATTTCAGAATTGTGTTCCCAATTGGGAAAAAAAAAAAAAGAAGAAGATGGAAGCATGCTACTGTTTGGTGCACCAAACTCTCCCATCAAACCAGCTGGATTATGGTCTTAATCAGCACCATAGATGAACTCACAGCCCAAGCGCTAGAAAGAAACTCTTCTATGGGAAGAACAGCAGAAGGACTGGGGAGACACATGCATGGAACTATGCAGATAGATTACATGGTCACATATTTTTGTTGATTTTCAGTAGAAATCCCTAATGGGAAAAATCCCTGACTTGGACATTATGAGGAGGAGGATCAACCTCACGAAATCTGAATGGCACAAAGCCCACCTCCCCCACACCCTTACCCAAAGCATAAGAATCTATGCTTTCCGAATTGAATATTAATAAATTCCCCCAAGTCTCTCCTCTCCAGAACTTTAAAAAAACAAAACAAAACAACAAAAAAAAAAAAAAAACTGTCAGACTATCAAAGCACTATCAGTGCCAGTAAAACACATCATTAAGGTGAGTAATTTTCCTGTTTACTTCAAACACTTTTTTTCCCAAACTCAAACCTGGGCAGGTCTGATCAGGTAAGGCTTTGGAACGAGTAAAAGCGTCCCCAATTTCTACATAAACGCTGCAGGCCATGGGGCAAAGACAAGTCTCAACGAGCACTCCACAGTAGTCCAGCTTCCCGGCGCCTCTGGTCTTGTCTCCTCATACCTTACAAGTATCGTCATGTCTCCTAGCCCTCCAATTCTGTTTTATCTGCAACACACACACACACACACACACACACACACACACACGTGCACACGCATCCATTTGTTTTCTTCCTTTTACCTGTAATTAACTATATACAGACATACATTCAGAGCAAATCTTATAACGAGTCTTTCTTTCCTGTGCACCTTTCAAAATAAAATATTTTCCGCTCTGAATTCAGGGGTTCTTCTTGTGCAGACAAGCGGCAGAATGCAAAAGAATAATCTTTTCTAACTATTAAAAATGCTGTAGATGTAAATGCAGTGGAACAGAGATCTGGTTTCTCTCTCTCTCTCCCCCTCCCTCTTTCTCATTAAGGGAAACAGGTACTATTATCTTAATTAAACAATGTTTTTAAGATCTACCCTCTATGCAACTGTATCTACTTTGTAATTCGTGTTTCCCTTCTTAAAAAAATACCAAAAAGGGAATCAGAGAACACTGCTATCTTTGACGTCAGATTAATCTCTCCATGTGGTCTATTTCTAAGGAAACAGGAAGCTGGAGTTTGAGTTTAGTCGTAGATCTATTTTGTCTACGCGAACAGATCAGTACATCTCCTGAGTTGATTTCCCAGTCTATAAAATAGAGTTTAAAAAAAAAAGTCCCTAGATCACAGGGTAGATCACAGGGGCATTGTGGGTTTTACTGTTTGCGAAGCACTTTGCATTCTTTGGGTGAGAGGTGTTGCTCTTGTAGTTAAGACACTGCACTTACATAACCTTAAACATGCTCACAAATTGGGAAGGCAGTTTTCAAGCCAAAGGCACCATGTTTTTTGTTTTTGTTTGTTTTATGTTTTCTTTTTTACACAAGAGATGAACTTATTTACGTACTGGTCTGAAGTACCTAGTTGTTTTTCTCATTTACCCTGTTTTCTTCCTGATGCCATCACTACCATCTCTTCTGCTTCCCTCACCATAGGAAAACGGGGAAATGAAAAGGAAATTAAATAATGAGTGATATGGAACCTGAACTGAGTGGAAGCTCATATCATTTCCCCACCGTAGGGGCAGGGACATGCGCACAAACTAAAGGAACCAGGAATGAAGGAGGGCCTTAGCAAACCTAATCCTATTTATTATAGGGCCAACAGGGAATAGGGGAAAGTCCTTAAGAGAATAAGGGAAGCTCACCTTTTCCCTTGTTTTCTTGATCTCTTTAGAAGAACTTAAATTCAAGCAGGTAAAAATGTAACAGACGCAGAAGAGTGAAAGTCAAGACACTAGTAGAAAGGACCTTTTATTCAAGGGTCATTTATTCCTGAATTTATGAGCCTAGCTTTGCTATCGATTTGCTAGATGACTCTAAGCCTGGAGAGGTAAGACTGTGTCTGTAAAATGTGAGTATTAATTACTCACCTTGAAAAACGGTTGCATGAATCAGTTACCATAATATGAGGTGCCTTGTGGAGTTCTTGGCCTGATGCTCAATAGACGGTAACTACCAATTTTACCCCCATCATCTAAATTTTGAAGCTGCTCGTCAGTTGCCAAATTCTGACACCATAATACATATACAGGAGAATAGCATAATTAACTATACCGCCAGAGGTAAAAACGTAAGCCAAACATTATCCTTTATTAGAAAATGAAGGAAGGAGCAAAGAGCTTTTATTTTACCCTTCCTCCCTAAGTCACTACTTCTGGCTTTAGCTGGTAAGCTGTCTCCAGCTCCAGCTAGTGTACCTGAGCTCTACACTCAGGAAAGGTGGATGTGAGCAACTTTCTTGGATTCAGGACTTTGATGAGCGATCCATCTGCAAGTCCCTGGGGTTGACTATAAGAACAGCTCAGTCCATCAAGCCCTTTGCAGAGAAGTCGAAGCTAACTTCCATTAGCTATTCACTTAGTAAAATCCAACAACAAGAAGAAATGTGGAATGCTCCCATGTTCCAAAGATTTGTTTCCCCTCAAGAGAGCATGATCACGTTCATGGCATACCAAGTTCTAGGCCCAAAATTATAATGCCAGTCCTATATGTTGTAAGTTGAAACCTACCACTTACAGGCCAAATGCCCACTTCTTTAATGATAGCGCTCCTGCAATAGAGAAGGAAGCTTAGGAGGGAGGAGGGAGCTCAAACAGTGCAGAATAGGACAGACTAACATCACTACTCTACAGTGAGCACATGACCAAAAATGAAGACTTCACTCCACCATCTGGCAGCCTGGAGACTCAGTCTCCTCACTGTACCTGTGAACTTCTGTGTCCTCATTCTCAACAAGAAGATGAGGATAATAACACTGAATTTGGATGCTGTTGTGAGGCTCAAATGATACTGTGGAAATGAAAATGATCTCTACATTATAAATGTACAAATAAAATCATTACTTCAAAAAATAATCTAATATCTTCAAAAAGAACTTTCTGGAAAGTGTGCAATTTTCTGCCTACATAAAGTATCCTCTGCAATAGATTTATATTAAAATCAATGACTGGGTGGAAAGTTAAAAATAAGGGTGACTGACTAGTCAATTCAAGGTGAAATATTTAATGGACACAGAAAAAATTTAGGAGCCATGGAACCTGAAACAGAAGATTTAAATAACTATCCTCCATTTTGAAATTATAAGGGTTTTTGTGTTCATTGTGACAGGGGTACAAGACTGTTCTCACCTAACTCGGCTCTGAAGTCCCTATCCATTTTCATTTCAAGGCGAGTAGGCAGACTTGGCACTGGGAAAGGAAACCACCCAGACAGCATAAGGACAGGCCACTCTTGGAGTGAGCACTTCTGGCCCATCTCATCCAGCATAAGCAGGTTGGGTTTTTTCCATTTCCCTAGTACTGTGGTAGAATAATTACACACACTGTTTTAACCCTGACAGAGTTCCACATGATTGTTTTGTGTTTTAATTGTGCCAAACCTTACAAGTTGTGTCCATTCTACTTTACACACCTGTTTCTTTATTCCGACAGTATTACTGATTGTCCATACATTCCCTGATTCCAAATAAAGATAAGATTATCTTTATTTTTTCTTGTGACACATATTGTCTTTTATTATAATTATAGGTGTTCATTTGTCTTCCCAACCAGAAGACTATGGACTTCTAGACAGAGACCTTACCTTATCCATCCTTCACTCAAGTGGTAATCATAATAAAACAAGAACCAAAAGGCATGCTATGTAAAGGGAAATGATGCATATAAAACAAATACAAGTATATTTGAGAATGAATAATACATCACTGAGGTCTGTGATGCAAACTCATTCTTATGAAAAAGAAAGATGCTAATGATTTTTCAACCCCTATTACTAAATTGGAAGTTTTTTACTCCAAAAAAATAAATGCTGATACCCAGTTTCCAGATGATTTCAGAATAATTTTTTCATGTGATAAAATGAATTTTGTCCCTAACCCTTTCCATGAAAATGGGAGATACTGTAAATCAAATTGGAAGGTAGGTGGTTTTCTGTTTTGTTTTGTTTTTCAAACCTATAAGTTGTCGATCCTTTGTATCAAGAACTGTGGTAGACTGTTGAAAGGGTCACTCTTAACTATAATTTATAAAGGTCTGGCTTTTTTCACCAACCAGATTCTCTTTGCCAGATCTAAAATCTGAACTTCAGATATGCTGAACTTTCTTTGTGTCAATAATAGTGTCAATAACAGTTTGATACTCTCTCATCACCCCCCATCCTAGTCTAATCCTACTAAATCCTACTTCTTGCCTTTCTTTCCAGAGTCCAAGAAAATGAAGGTTGATAGTGTAGCTAATACTTAGCTCAGTACTGACAATCCCCGAACTGTATAAAGACAGACTATATATCAGATGAGGTATTCCTGCTCAATGAATAAAAATTTACCCCAGAAAAATAGTTTGGGGCATGCCTGGGTGGCTCAGTGGGTTAAAGCTTCTGCCTTTGGCTCAGGTCATGACCTCAGGGTTCTAGGATCAAGGCCCGCATCGGGCTTTCTGCTCAGCAGGGAGCCTGCTTCCCCGCCCCACCCCACAGCCTGCCTCTCTGCCTACTCGTGATCTCTCTTTCTGTCAAATAAATAAATAAAATATTTTTTAAAAAAAAGGAAAAAAGAAAATTGTTTGGGATCCAGTCCCACATCAGCCTCCTTGCTCAGTGGGGAACCTGCTTCTCCCTCTGCCTGCTGCTCCCCCTGCTTGTGCTCCCTCTCTCTCTCTGACAAATAAATAAATAAAAGCTTTAAAAAAAAGAAAGGACAAATATTTGAAGAAAACTGTCAGAGAAATGCAGAAATTATTGTACTGAATTTAGTTAAGAAGTGAAATGAACTAATTTTCAAAGAAGTTGCTCTGAAAACTGTATCATTATACCTTAAAAATAAAATGTGCACTTTTCTCCAGCCCTTCCTTAATATCTGGATCAAATAATCAGGGACAGAAGAAGGGAAAGCAGGCTCTCTAGAAACTGACAGTCAGATTCTAACTTCTTTATATGGTTCTAGCTTGCTAAATAAGTGCTTAAAGCTCTTATTCACATTATTATTTAGTATCAATTAGAGCAATATGTGTAGGACACTTCTCAGAGATAGCATGTTCCAGGCACTAAAACAGGAAGAAACTTGTAATTGATTTCGTGATTTCTCTCTTTTCAGATGCTTGGGTCTCTAGGCTGGTGATTTACAAAATCTTCTCTTTTGGTCCCATTTTGATCCCATTCCCCTAGCTACACTTAGAAATATGGTACCTGTAAAGAATTTTGAATCCTTTTTCTGTGTACTGGTAAAAATAAAAGTAGTTTGTTAATAGTAAATATCCTTTGTAAGAAATTCATGATCTCTAATTGGTCAGCCAAAGGAATGAAGAGACTCTAAAATTCAATTTACTGAATGTTTGTTGAGGGCCAACCATGGGTCAAAGCACAAATACATTTTTCTAGTGATTGACTTTGTAAAATAACATGGCTACTTTTTGAATAGCATGTTCCCCCCCCTCCACGGTGCCCAAAGCTAAAGTAAAAGATGCCTCTGTCTTCTTTGTGCTACTGTAAAATATACTCTTTTACCCAGTAAAAGAGCGAAAGTGTTCATTCTTAAATCTAAGATAAGAAACGGGAATAAGGCTTGAATGTTTAGTCCAAGGTGTTTCTTTTATAGGTAAGAAAATCGAGGCCCAAAACAGCAGTTTGGTGTGGCCAAAGCTGTTAAAGCCATCACTGGCTCCCTGGCCAGAGCTCATCCTTCTTCATTTAATAAAACATCCTCCCAGACGTTTCCAATGCACGGTAGAAGCAGAGAGAACAGGAAGTTGGGTTTTTTTTGTTTTTGTTTTTTTGTTTTGTTTTAATCTGGCCACTACACATATGCGGGTACTATCTCACACAGACAAAGCAGTGGATAAAGAGCCCAGACTAATTCTAAGAGAAAAAAGGTAAACCATTGCACTGAAACCTCCTGTAATGTTCAGGTCATGATCCCAGGGTCCTGGAATCGAGTGCCGCCTTGGGCTCCTTGTTCACCGGGGAGCCTGCTTCTCCCTCTGCTGTTCCCCCTGCTTGTGCTCTCTCTCTCTCTAACAAATAAATAAAATCCTTATTTAAAAAAAAAAAAAAAGTAGCTCTTAAACAGCTCTGTGGAAAATGGTATGTTAGTAGTCAAAACAAACCCAATTATAGAGAGATTCTGTCTCTGAAATACATATTCCCAATCCACTCCAAACCCCACAACTGACCTGCATTTCCCCATTCATTTATCTCTTATCTGCTCATTACAACAGCCACCCAACCAGCATCTCTGCCCAGTCTCCCCACCTCCAACACCACTGCTGCCCTACTCACAGTCCTTCCAGGTCTCCTCAGTGCCTGTGGCATTGAAGGCAAACCCCAGAAGATGACCCAGAGCCCCTCTCAATCTGGCTCTTCTCTCCAGCCCCCTTTCCTGCTCCTCCCCATGCTTCCCATGCTCCCAAACATTGCCTGGTCCGGGTCTACCCCACTATTTCCTCCTCCGAGAGACAGCATGTTCCTGTCTCCATCCTTTTACTCACCTGGATCCCCTATCTGGAATGTCCTTTCTCTTTCTCCCCCACTGCAGGACCTGGCTCATCTTTGGAGAGCCCACTTTATATATGAACTCCTCGGGGAAGCTGGGCAAATTGGTCTGTTTCCTGTGCTATAACACACTTTGTTCAGACAAGGAATACTGTCTGACGAGTATCTGAGGAGACCCATTACAGGTGCCGGCGCTAAGACAGAGATGGAAAAGCTACTCCGAGTTCACGTGGTATTCGTGAGACAGATGTGCCCGACACGATGATTCAGAGTGTGTGTACAAAGTGCAGTGAGCATAAGAGAAGGAACTCCTGAGTGTGTGTGCGTGCATGTATGCACATGTGTGTGTGTGTGTGCATACGCGAGTGTGCATGTGTCAGGGGGCGGGATATGGCAAGGAAAGGCTTCATCTACAATTACAGGTTTCAGTGAGTTTTAAAGGATGAGTAGGAGTCTGCCTGGCAGACAAGAAGGGTGGTGGATAGGGGGACATTCCAGAGAGATTACAGCACCTGTCACACTGAATTACAGCTAGGTTTATCAGTTTGCCTGGTAGACTATGAGCTCTTTGAAGAAGGCTAACTTACCTATCTATTAATATGATTAGCCTACAGCATCTAGGTCTAAGAATAACAAGGCTGATTTAGCAAGGGCCTGCTCAGTGGCAGGCACTGGCCGATGGGGGTCACGTACTGCACTCTCAATAACCTTGCCAGCAAGATTCTGTAAACCTGCAAGAGGAGGAAATGGAGTCTCATAGGGCTCTAGTGACTAGCTTCATTGCCCCAACTAGTAAACTATGGGGAATGTATGTTTTTCACCATACTGTACCTTCTGGTGCTTAAGAAATGCACTTTGAAACTAAAGGTATAGTTCAGTGAGTTGTAACAACTGAGACCTACTGATACGGGTCCTTCCACCTAGCTTCAGCAAAGGTCCTAGGGACATGAAAGCACATGCATAGGATATAAAACATATGAAGCATCGGATGGGAAATGCTAGGACAGCAGTGATAAGTGTATGCTTGGCCGTCCCAGTTTGGGTGGGGAAGTATTCTAAAGCTTCTAAGGAGATAAAATTTTAAGTATTACAGGAAAAAAACCAACACTGTTTTTCACAGAATTACTGAGTTCTCCACATAGCTGGTATTTCTTAAAACTTACTGGTTAAAAAAAAAAAAAAAACAATTTTTAAAATTTTTACTAGGATACATCACTCAGATCCTTATTTCCATATAGTTCCTTTATTAATATTTCCACTCAAAAAGGGGCACCGGGGTGGCTAAGTCGGTTAAGTGTCTGCCTTTGGCTCAGGTCATGATCTCAGGGTCCTGGGTTCGAGCTCCATGTTTGGCGCCCCGCTCAGTGAAGAGTCTGCTTCTCCTTTTCTCTCTCTGCCCCCTTGTGTGCACTCTTTCTCTCTCAAATAAAAAAAAATAAAATATTTTTTAAAATATTATCCCTCAAAAAAAATTTGTCTTGATATACCAAGAAAAGTTAAAAAAATTTGAAAAAGGAAAAATAGTTTAAATGAAAAATATTCACAATTTTATTTCTTAGAGAGATCCATTGCTAATATTTTGGTATACGAACAAAAGAGAAATTAAGCTTCTGAATGTGAACTAATGTTTTTCCAAGAAATTGAACAAACATACTTAAAATTTAAGTGACAAAATGCTTCTGAATTTTCTTTCTTTCTTTCTTTCTTTTTTTTTTTTTTTTTAAGATTTTTGTTTCTTTGACCAACAGAGATCACAAGTAGGCAGAGAGGCAGGCAGAGAGAGGAGGAAGTAGGCTTCTTGCCAAGCAGAGAGCCCAATGTGGGGCTCGATCCCAGGACCCTGGGATCATGACCTGAGCCGAAGGTAGAGGCTTTAACCCACTGAGCCACCCAGGCACCCCTGAATTTTCTAATACAGAGGGCAACACCTGTCCTTCATGCATATAATATTTATAGATGCCTCAGACAGTATGAAAAAAATCAATTTTATGGGAAAGAAAATGTTCAGTACACAAATTTCTCTTTTAGAAGCTCAAAAGATTCATTTTGCTAAAAAGAACCACTATGCCGCCATAAGCTTAAGAAGTTTCCTTACTATTTTTCTTACCACTCCCTGTCCTTTCCTTGCTTTCTTTGCCCTTTGCTCTGTGCAGCTGATATCCTTGAGAGAACTGAGAAGGAACCAGAAGGGGAAGATGAGGGAAAAAAGGAGGGGCAGCAGAAGTCACGGAGAAGTACCATCTTTCTTGTAAACTCTGAGGATAGCAGACACCAAACCTTCTACCCAAAAGTTGTGTCAAGAAGCAGATCATTGACATAAAAATGTCATTACTTTTTAAAGCACCAATATTTAAGCAGGTACTTAAGTATTGTCTATTAAAAAATAGAAACAAAACAAAAAAGCAAGTAAGTTTCTCAGATTCTCACTCTCTCCCCATAGGGTATTCCACATATATATATGTGTATGTGTGTTTGTGTGTGTATGTATATATATTTATAATATATATGTATGTATATATAATGTATATGCATGAATATGTGTATGTACATATGTATGTATAATATATACATATATAAGCATATGTATATAAATATATCTTCTGTCCCCTCTTCTGTTACTTTCTTTCGGATCAGCTTTTGAGCTATACCCCTGAGCACTTGGGGGCAAATACCCAAGTATGTCTCTCATTATGTTTTACACACTCTCTATCAGAAACTTTAAAAAACTTTGGAAAGCATCATTTCTTTGCACCTCTTGCTAGATTAACAGGAAGATTCATGAACGATTCCGGATATTCCTAATATTTTAAATATCATCTTCATATTGGCAACTCTATTTTGTAGCATAGGGCCCAATGTTGGCACTGCCTCTGCACCATGAGGGTACATATTTTAACCACTAGGCTATTAATGACTCTACTTGCTCTATGAAGAAATGATATTTTACGGAGAATCCTCTAAAACTTCATAAATCTTTTTAAAATTAGACATGTTTGAACAGGCACTAAAACACAAGCAAGCCTTGGCCCCATCTCATGCGGAATGGGTTGGTTACAGATGTTCCCCTACAAGCTCTATCTTGCCTATTACAAGAACATTCATCTCCCAAACACATCATTTCACCTACTTCGCCTAAAGCAAAACAAACACACACAAAAATTAGAGGATTTTTGAAATATTATTATTAACTCAAACCTTTCCACTCACTTATGTCCTTACAGAGAAGGCCGAACATCTGATTTCCAGAATGCTGCCATCTGAAGACTGCTTGCCTTCCCCCATGTGAGCTAATGACAACAGGGGACTCTAACTTGCATCTTCATTTCTCTGACCTACAAAACTGATGCTTGGGCCAGCAGTGACTCATAAAGCTGGAGACGTTAGCTCATGGCAATGATTCAGTCATGAGAATTCTGACAAAGGCCTCTCCCCTCACTGGTGCTTCCAGGGGAAATCAGTCCCTGGAAGGGATGGCTTACGACCGAGGCACACATGTTAGTATGTCTGGGATCAAGCACTGTGAGAGGGGGCAAGGCTATCTATATGACAGCCATCATCCTAATGAGAAAATACTCCACAAGCAGCTTACCCCGGGTAGAAGAGCCTTACAGAAAGGTCCTTATCTCCCACAGCCAGTCATTTCCATCAAACAGGGAGAAGAGTGTGAATTCTATTCTAGAGACTATTTGGCTTTCTCCGCAGGGACAGAGGAAAGGCAGAAGGGTCAAGTGTCTGGAGGCTAGCAGGCTTTTGGCTTTTGTTACCAGGGGTGAGAGAAAATACGGCAGGAAGTTTTGAAATAGGCTGGATAATAATCATCTCATTCAAGCAGGACCTTCAGCTTGAGCCTCAGTAAAAGGACGTGAATGCTAATTTTACAAGACAGGAAGCTACAAGCCTTACCTGCTGTCTCTATCCCAAGGCAGCAGTGACAGTTTGGAAGAGGATGGACTTCCAAGTTCACAAACCACTGGAACCTCATTATCTCACTTGACCCTCACAGCAACCCTGGAGTGTAGGTATCATTATCTTTATTTTAAAGATGAGGAAATGGAGGCACTGGGGACGTTGTTAAGTGATTAGCAAAAGCCCCAGCTGGAAAATGGCTGCCAATCCTTTACTAACATATATCCCCTAGGAACACAGTTAATCATTTCAGCTACTTTCCTGGTTCTCTGTTCCTCCTCCCTTCTTCCCGTGGATCCCCTGGCAGCAGTGACCTCCACATCCGACTCTGGGGCTCTCTCAGGTCTGTCCTTCCTGGCTCAAGTGCACCGCATCCTGGGTGAGTAGTCAGCCCCACCACCAAGTGTCTGCACAATCGTAGCATTTTCCAAACTGCTTTCTTCATTCCAGTCCCTCTTCGACCATCCTTGATACTGCTGGATGAATGGGCTTTATATTGAGATCTGAGCATGATTATTCCTGTGCTCAAGAAGTGTTCAGCGTCAGCACACTGCCCATGAGACAAAGTCCAAATGCCTTGATCCACATAGGTTCGCCTCATCCTACCTTCCGAGTTTTAACTTGAGCAGTTTCCCATACCTGACCATAGCTTCAGGTAGAACAGTGGGATCGCTGTCCTGGGGAGGGTGGAGCTGCCTTGCTTCCCCCTGGGTTTCTACTCCACTGGCTGCTTGGAAAGTCCACTCTCTTTGCCCACTTAACCAGCTGCCTGGCACAGAGCAGGTCATCCACTGCTGTCCTCTTTCTTTCCAGCCACAAAAGACTTGTCCTCTGGATGCACAGGGTTTTTTTTTTAATCCAAAGGATCTTCAGAGGCTACTGGATACATTTTCTCATCTGAAAAGAGTCAAGGGTCCCACCTACTCCCACACACTGTGTGGCTGAGCTCACTACCACTGGAGGCAGCACATAGAATCCAGACCATTCTTCACTTTGAGCTGGAATCTGCTGCCCTGTGACTTCTGTTTTGTGGAGACTGGGCCCTCTGGGCTCATCCAAACAACTCTAGAATGTGGCTAGCTTCAGGAAAGCTGGGCAATATAGAAGGAGCTCTGTGCAACTGAATAACAATATTAACCTTTCATAGCGTGGGTCCTCGCTTGGTTTGGGTTGTGGCTGTAAAAATAATTACTCCTCAGTGCTGTCTTCCAGACTACATTAATTTATCTCAAAATTGTTCTTCTTAAACAATTGTTTAAGGTACTGGTACATCAGAAATAGACATTGCAGTATGCTTGGGTGTAACTCAAAGCCACAAGATAAATGCTATTTATCCTCCTGCAACTAAAATTTTGAAGACTTTTCATTTTTTTAGACAGGGAAAAGAAATATTTATATAACTATATTAAAATAAAAAAAAAGTTTTACAGAAACAAAACAAAATGTTTTACCGAAAAGTTTTCTAGAAACAAAACAAAACAAAAGCCCAGAAAGTGTATGTCTTCTACTACTCAGGACCAACTCGAGATGCCCAAGGTAGAGATTCATTATTCTCTGCTCCTTACTGTGATAAAAGTTTTAAAGCACTGTTCTAACATACAACTTCCACCACAAAATGGTGGCAGCAGAAGCTAGAAGTTCCCCCAGGAGGGGATTCCCTATTACAGTGCCCAAGGAATCTGTGAGTGTGGTGGGGTTAGGCTGAATTCTAATCCTAAATTTATGATCTATACAGTTAAAAAAAATCACCATTGGCCAGGCACAGGGTTAAACAGTTTACATTCATTATGTTTAATCTTATTAATAAAGTGCCACCTAAAGATGTATTAGTCCCATCTTAGGGATGAAGAAGCTGCCTTAGGGACAGTGTCTTGCCCAAGGCCACATAGATAGAGAGGAGGAATTCAACTCCAGGTCTATCTACCCACAAAGCCTAAATTCTTTCCACACACCACCCTGCCTCCTTAGGCACTTTTGTTTGTCCTCATTTTAGCAAAAGAGCCACAGTCCCTGTTTTCAGGAAGAGGCAAAGATATTCTGGCTATCCACTAGGATGGTCACAGTATTTGTAATCATCAGTCCTGTAAGATAACTAGAAATGATACACTGTGAGCATCTCCCATATTTTATAGGATTATATATGCCATATCACATCTCATTGTAAGTTAGCAGTTGAGAGAACATTTCCATCTTAAATCAGGAAATGATGGAAAAGAGATGATCCCCTATTCTGCTTAAATGTTTTCAAGTATTCCATTTTCTGCTTTTGAAGTCTAAATTCTGATGTCAAACACATTCAGAGACCAATAAATTAGGAGCTAATCTGTGACCCACAACCATATGCCCAAGTGACAGTTTCAAAACAAATTGTCAAACCATTTTTAAAAAGAAAATCTGTTAGTGTGGGAATGCTTGTAAGCAAGTTTTAGAAGGATGTAACCTCTCACACTGCTCATCTAACAGTGTGGGCAGTACCCAGGCAAAATATATTCATCCTAACGCCCTTCCACTTCTTAGTTAGTTTTTTCTTGAGGCATTCTCCATGTGCTGAGCACAACTGACATTCTACTGAGATCAGGGACAAAAGATACCCAAGCGACTCTGGTCGTTTCTTTGTATATACTCACTAGGACCCTCAAAGGCAGACACAGTGAAGGTTGGACTCAAATCTAAGCTCTGTAAAGTTTGGTTGTATTCTGAGACAATAGGAAGGAAAGCTTAGATTTAAAAGTAATTATAATAAAAGACTATTTCTAACAGGTAGAAAGAACATATAAGATTTTTAAAAACCCATCTACATTAAAATACTGCTTCGGTTACCTTGTGGCACTAAGAGTTCACACCTATTAAAGTCAAACCATCAGAGAAAGGGGTCTTAAAATTATATCGCTTATCTTTAGTTCACTAAAATACTGGCAGATGATTATGGAGACCTTCTTTGCTAGAAATTTCAAAGCACTGAAAAGGAAAGTATATAGAAAGGCATGCTTACTGTATTCATAGACTAAGATCACTTAGTATTGGGTATAAAATGCAGATTCCTCAAAAAGGAACAAGATTTGCCAGGGAAAAGAAAATAAGAAGTCCCCTTTCTTCTCCTTTCCTGAAATAGCTCAGCCAACACTCTTAAGAAGAAAACTGAAGGAAATAAGAGGTATATTCTAACTCTTGGAAGCAAAAACATACA
Source organism: Enhydra lutris kenyoni (assembly GCF_002288905.1). Taxonomy (NCBI): domain Eukaryota; kingdom Metazoa; phylum Chordata; class Mammalia; order Carnivora; family Mustelidae; genus Enhydra; species Enhydra lutris. The sequence goes on from NW_019154086.1 coordinate 2,554,360, forward strand.
GTAGATTATAGAATACATTAGTCAAAGAAGCCAAGATTTTAAATTGAATTTAATATTCAGTTTCAAATGGCTTGGCTCGTCTCCTCTTAGAAGTCCATATTATGAAAATATACTATTAAAGCATCTTAGAAAACATCCAGTGAACAAACTTAGAGAATCCACGTTATATTTTTACAGAAGAATCCACTTGCTGTTTTTGCATGAATGATTTTCCCTCCCCTTCTCTGTTCTTCTTCCTATTCATTCACCTTTCCCCTCCCTGCTCCTAATCCCCAAGTATCCAAGATGATAATACAATTGGATAGGGGCTGAAAGAGGATTCTGTAAAAACTTAACAGAAGGACTTTTCTCAGCACAATTCTTCTACCTATGTCTATGATGTTTATCTGAAGAAAAACATAGCTGAAAACCACAGGGCAGTAGGTAAGAAATCACTTCTGTGGGGTGCCTGGTTGCGTCAGTGGGTTAAGCTTCTGCCTTCAGCTTTGGTCATGATCCCAGAGTCCTGGGATTGAGCCCCAAATCGGGCTCTCTGCTCAGCAGGGAGCCTGCTTCCCTTCCTCCCTCTGCCTGCCTCTCTGCCTACTTGTGATCTCTGTCAAATAAATAAATAAAATCTTAAAAAAAATCACTTCTGAAATATGAATACATTACAGGAACTTTTACAAAGAGCTATATATGTAATGTGTCTTGAGGGTCCTAGTGAGTAGCCTGGAAGAAGTCAGCTTTTCCTTCAGCTTCTGCTGCTGAGTGAGACATCTTTTCTCTAGACCTTGAGTTGGCCCTCACTTGCCATTCTAGCTTTTATGTCAAAAAAATACACAGATGAGTTACCGTTTGTTGAATTATGTAAGGACCTTCAGACATAAAATAGAAGTACCTGCAAAAGATGCTTTTGTTACACCTAAATATAAAAGTGTTAGCTGTGGTCTTTGAAGGTAAACATCAAACACGATTTATTACCAGTGAATACCGTGAAAGATTAATATAAGCCTAAAGAATGAGTTACCTATGGTAACTCTTAGAGGTGGATGATATATTTTTCCAAGACTGATTAAAATAGTTATTTGTCAGGTGCCTTTCTCAACTGAAAGGGAATAAAGTTAAACTGAAGCATTTTAAATGAGTGTGTATTGATTTATATAATTTATATAATTTCAATACATTCTAGGCATGAATTCTCGTAATAAGCAAGGGAGAAAGAGGTTACTTATCTATGTGGGCTAGTTCAAGAAGAAATTCTTAATTATCATAATAGGATACTGTCTACACCTCTATCCTAACTGTTAAGTATAAAAAAAATTACTCCAGATTTCTATTACAACAATACTTTCTAATGTATCTATTGATCAATCTGCTTTATCTAATTATCAAATGCCATTTCCCATGGACCTTCCATACAAATTCTATGGGTTTGTACAGACAGGTCAAAAGAGTGAGTGTAGGTGATAATTTGAACAGATAATATTTCAAGGTAAGCACCAATTCCTGAGTGGATATACAACTTGAGTCCCCAAAGACCTCCGTGATTAATCACTAAGGCAAAGGAACAGAGCTTGCTCCCACCAGCGCTCACAGCTTTTCTTGTAAACACTTGCTTCTGGGGACATTTTATCTTCTCAAGACTGCCCTGCTTTGGAGATTATGGTGTGGTCAGGGATAGTAAACACACAGAAAAACTAAGATTTTAAATTCAATAGGATCCAGTTCTTTTCTTTTTTTCCTTCCCCTTACTCTAATAATATCTTTATTATTATTCCCCTCTAATAATACCTTTAAAAATTAATTCATATTCTTAAAATAAAGCCAATCTACACTACAGAATTCTTTTTTGAATAGAATTCTTAGCAACAGGAAGATGTTTTGTAAGTCTCCATTCTAATTTTCCTAGAGACATTTTTGAGAAACAAAGGTATCTCTGATTATTACACATTAAGTGCATCAAAATTCTGGCATATAAAAATATTAATTAAAATATTTATTATAATAGCATATCAATTTTAGATAAGCCAAGTTCATAAAAATAACTTAAAACATTATGAGTAAACTTAATACACATGTTAAGGCATTCAAGATATTTAAGCAAGTTTTACAGGACTATGATAATTATTTTGCTATTTTAAACTATTACAATGGCTGATAGTGGTCAGAATTTTGCTTTTTATGACATACAGTTAATCACATCTATGACTTACTTGATGACAAGTCCTTGGTCAGAAATATAATTCATAATAACAATGTTGTTCTTATGGGAAAATGAGATTTGCTTTCCTAGGAATACAAAATAGTTTTAAAAAAAGTAGAAGCAATTTATATTGTTTAACACCAGGGCTCTATATTCATAAATATGAAAATCATAAATTTACACACAGGGTAGAAGGAAAAAGTACATAAACAAGGGAGAGAGAAGAAAGAAATATCTTTCAAGCCCAAATTTTAATTATCGGAAATTAATTCCTTTTTTACTCAACCAGAGTAACATATTTGTATTTATACAAATATGCATATTATTTTTATATTTTTAAGGAAAAGAGTAATATTTTTCTTTTACTGACCTCTTAAAAGTGATCACAATTTAAAACTTTATCATTGGTTCTACTAAAATCTTACCAATAAATCCCTAAGAAAGAAAGTAACTGATTAACAGTTGTGGGATCCAATTAAACATGTTTTAAGAAGAAATTATTTTATATTAGAAAAAAATACATATATACATATATATATGTATACACACACACGCACACATACATTATACACAGTATATTTTTCATCACACTTTTATTTCTAGGGATTTATATATTTATACCATTTTATTCATCTCTGCTTATAAATGGAAAACCTCAGGAAACCAACTAAATTGTAAGCATGAATTGAAGCAGTATTCAGCAGATAAATCTAAAAACAAAAATCCAGGGTAAGATAGTAACATACTGTGTTTTTAGAACTTGATCTCTCAGGCTTCCAAAGAGCTTTGTAAACTTTAATTAGGCCTCACAACAATCTTGCCAAGTAAATACCATAAGACCCATTGAACAAGTGGGCAGACACAGAAGAACTTGCCCAAGATCATAAGGCTTGTTAGTACTCCAAAGCTGCCCTCTGAGTCCTGTGTTCTACATCATGGACCGTGCTCTTCGTGAGCCTGTCAGACGACTTCTCAGATTCAAATGAGGATCCTTAAGCTAAGTAATCATTGTTCTTCCTAATATAACTTGGAAACCATTCAAGTAAAAAGATAAGTATTTTGGGGGCACCTGGGTAGCTCAGTTGGTTAAGTGTCTGACTCACTCTTGATTTGAGCTCAGGTCATGATCTTGCGAGATCAAGCCCCCCATCAGGCTTCCTCACTTGGCATAGAGTCTGCTTAAGATTCTCTCTCTTTCTCCCCCTCCCCCCAACCAAAGTACTTTGAAATAGAATATTTGCCTTCATTATATATTTCACAAGACTTAGTAGATGATACCTGTTAAACCATATAAAAAGTAAAAATAAAAACTGAATGAGTAACCAACCCATGAAGGAACACCTGTATGACTGGTGAACTTGAAAATTCCCTATTTGGCATAACGCGATCAGAAATTACATTCCAAGCTTTCGGGCATTAGTAATACAGTAACAAAGTGGCAAATTATACTGTTCTCTTTTCCACTAAGACATCATGGGTCTTCATTACTAGATTCGAACTAAAATAAGAATGCTCATGCTATTAGTAAAGTGAGAATGTTTCCCTAACTTACCTCACAATGAATTAGATCTAGGATCTCTGGCTACTATCAAATTTTCTTTTAAATTTCACCTGAGGGCAGCCTGATGATGGGGCCATAATCATTATTAAAAACCACAGGAGAGACTGCTGCCAAGATCATTACCTTTAGACCTCCATGTGTCTAATTACAGGACCCCTTGTTCTAAAAGCCATTCCATGTCTACAGAACATCTGCAGGGCTTCAAAGAGTCTAAGATTTTCCCTTACAATAAACTCTCCTTTAATCTCAGAGAATTGGAAGTGGTTGAGCAGAAAGCTATGTTATCTCAAGTCGTCTTCCAGTCGTGGTGATGAGAGTAGACATAGTAATTGATAGTGATATAAACCTATGAGGATATATTTTACGCCCAGTTGCTATACTCATGATGTGACAGGGGATTGCTAAACCCCTTTCATAAGAAAAATACATCTGCCCTTTTCCACCAGAGGGGATGGAAACCACGGCAAGACTTGGTCATACTATGGAAATGGCTAATTATCGGGGATGTGAGTGGAAGAAGGTGCCGAACTCAGGTATGGGAATGCCCTCAGAGCAACATTCCCTCAATAAATGGTATGCATCATTCTGGGCTGATTTGAAGGGATCTTTGTCAAGCTTAATGATATACTGTATTTCTTTGAGTCATTAAAAATTCTTATGACATTATTCTCTGTTTACACCTCAATTTTCAGGTCATTTTTCTTCTGGCACACACTCTACTTGCCAATTAAAAACAAGCCATCAGTTAGTGAGCTGAGAAAATTGATTCAAAGCTCTTTCAATCTCACTGCACTTTTCTGATTACAGTTTGGCCAATTTTAGAGAGGTAAGTCATAGAGTCCCATAAATTCTCTAACAATAAAAACAAAAACAAACAGATAAGATCCTTTCCTTAGACAAAGGATCCAACAATGCACAGTATTATATTTTGTATACAATAAAATTCTACTTGGAATGAGAAGGTGAAAGTCATTTACTGCAAGAAAAAAAAAAAAGAAAAATCTGCAATGACAAGCAGGTTGCTCAATTTATTGTAGAAAGGGATTAATCTATATAAGTTTTTAAAGGGATAGAGAATTATTTATGAATGAAACATATTTACCGGTAGTCTCTCCCTTAGATACCTGCTCTAGTTTCCAGTTATATTATGTAAACTTCACATAATCTTCCCTTGTCACTGTTGAATATATGACAAGGACAACATTCAGTATGCCTATTGTTTTGTTTGGTCTGTAGTGTTTTATGACTTTTTTTTTAAACTAAATTATTACGATCATTTAAAGATCTGCAGATATTATGTGCAAATCCAGGTTTTCAAGCTGTTTCTGAAAAGTTATTATTTTAATGCCAGGTCTACTTTCCCCCAAAACAACGGGCTCGGGTTGCAAAGGACAGACCTTGTAGGCAGGGCACATGATCTCATCTTGCTGCCATCCCTGTTCTCATCATTCAATTCCCACTGATATTTGGGTTTGCCACCCCTCAGGTAGCCTATATCTAGTCAACATGATCTGTTAAACCGAAAGGGCCTGATCATCCTATTCCCATTCCCTTTTTTTTTTTTAAGATTTTATTTATTTATTTCACAGAGATCACGAGTAGGCAGAGAGGCAGGCAGAAAGGGGGAAGCAGGCTCCCCGCTGAGCAGAGAGCCCGATGCAGGGCTCGATCCCAGGACCCTGAGACCATGACCTGAGCCAAAGGCAGAGGCTTAACCCACTGAGCCACCCAGGCATCCCGCATCAGATTCCCATTCTTGATGAAACTGTCCATGGTGACAGATTTATATCATGATATTCCCAATATTAATCCACCATTCCAGGAAAGCAAAGCTCCAGTGAAAAAACAAGGTACTGAGGGGCTGGTGAATACCTACAAAACTGAAACAAAAAACTGACCAGTACTAATGTCAACATAGTGATGGAGAAAAAGGAGATGGAAGGGAAGAAAGGGGGGGAAGGACTGAGGAAGAGGAGGATCGGGAGAAAGAACAAGGAGAAAAACAAAAAGAAAACTTTATAGTGGAAAAAAGAAATGTCAACTTTATTTAAATTTGCTATTTATTTCTTTTTAATTAAGTGGTAGTTCTCATCACATTAGATATAATAAACCAGTGTCAAAATTTTTATTTTTACTTTTGTTTTTTTAAAGATTTCATTTCTTTATTTTTGAGAGCGAGAGAAAGAGAGAGATGACAAGTAGGCAGAGCAGCAGGCAGAGGGAGAGGAAGAAGCAGGCTTCCTGTGGAGCAGGGAGCTAGATGCGGAGCTCGATCCCAGGACCCTGAGGTCATGACCTAAGCAGAAGGCAGAAGCTTAGCCCACTGATCCACCCAGGCACCCCCAAAATATTTATTTTTAAATAAAAAGCGCATTCAACAAATCACTCAGAATAGTGTAGGAGGTGCATAAACATTAGGTGAAACTGGCTTATCCCACATACATTGACCTAGAGTCAATCTAAACAAATTAAGGCGAACATGCTGATGAAGTTATTCTGCCCTGCCCTGGGGCCAAGAGCCCTGCAGCATGTCTTGTGATGGAAATTCATTTTTAATTCCAATCCAGGGTCAACCAAATAACATGAACCATCGCCAAGAATCTTCTGGCCCTTTACCTAACAAGAGTCTTCCTCAATGCTTGGTGGACTAAGAAATAGCTTGGCTAACAGGCGACTGTGCTCAGTGTTATTGTTTCCTTCCTCAAGAGAGGGGCACCAAAAGGCACTCCTCTATGTATCTCTGGAGACTTACAGGACAGCTATGTCAGGAAGTGAAAATAACCTCGTTATGGGTAACACATGTATCACTGGCAGGAGCCAAGTCTTCTCTCCTGTCCCTCAGCAATAAAACCTAACAGCCACTCAGTGATGAGATCAGCTCCAATTAAAGCTCAAACTTTGAGGACAAAAGTGTTTCCTTAGTGTAAAGCAGTTGATAAATCATATTCACCATGAAAAAGTTGGTCTGTACACCATGTCCTTTGATGGGCTATTCTTAAGAGTCCTGAGATTCCAGAGGGCCATGCAATGGGCTGGCTTGCGTTAGAATTCTGCAGAGCTGGCAGCCTTATTCTGGAAGTCTTAAATTTCAGGTAACCTGATGACAGGGAGGGTGGGCCACAGGCATGCCTCTCAGCTCGCCTGTGAAGCCAAGGGAAGAGAGCTTGTAGGACTGATATGCTGGGATCAATGAAACTCTCCCTGGGGAACTGGCTGTTCCCCTTTCAAATGCCACCTCCCTAATCTGTCCACTTGCTCAAGTCAGATTCTTCAAAGCTCGGAACAGGACATGAAGCTGGATTAGGAATGGCAAAGGAAAAATGCTCTCTCGAAATCATGGGTAGAGGCAAAAATCATCCTGTTTATGGATGGTTAACAATCAAAGTCAGAATTGAGGCATACTGCTTGGAACTGGAATTGCTTCCTTTAGTCGTGAAGAGAAAACAAAGTTTCTTCATATTTATTATGGACCTCTGTATGCTGGACAGTGTGCTGGGCACTAGGTCAGGAGGCCTACCCTCCAAGACCTTTAAATCTGTGAAGGGAAAAATCACAACAGGAAAAAAAAAAATGTATGGCCAATGACAGGTCTTTTTCTCAGACAAAGCACAACCACAACAAAAAAACACTAACCTGAAAGTTTTTCACAGTATTCACACACAGATAATACTGTACGTCACGGGTTATGACAAAACAGCTCTCAAACTGACAAAGGTGTGTGAGGCTGATCATCAAGACAGACTGACCTATATTCCCAAGAGGACTGGTCACTACAGTCTGGGGAAAGGGAACACTCTGCCCCCAGAAGTGATATTCTCACCACACCTCTCAGTTCTCAAGTAGCTGCCACAGAAAGCTTATCTTTTCCTTAGCAATAAATCCAAAAACATTCCAGTCAGTACACATGAATCTCTTCAATGGCCACAGAGTAATGCATTACATGGATATGCCACAGTCCATTGAAACAGTTCCCACCGGTGAGCCTGTGGCTTCCCTCCAGAACTCTGCCACCACAAGTCAATATATCGACTCTTCCATGAGTGAAATCCACTGTTAGCCTTTATTTACCATGGCGACTAAAAACAAGGCATTGCCACAAACAAAGTGGCTGTTTAAAAAATGAGAAATACACGTTGAAGTCAACAGTTTCTTAAAATCTGGAGAGGACCTTTCCCTGTGTTGGATAGGAGGGCCTGTGTCTGCTTGGGCAGGCATATGAAAACAGCAGAGCCATCCTGTGGGAGTCTGTATATGGATGACCTGTTATCATTCTACATCATCTTATTCATATATTTGGATAGTGGATAGTATCACAGTTCCTTGAGGCATGCGAATAGCATGAAAGCACTAAGGGAAAAAAAAAGGTAGAAACATTTTGCTTCACATTCTTTTTTTTTTTTTTTTTAAAGATTTTATTTATTTATTTGAAACAGAGAGAGAGAGATCACAAGTAGGCAGAGAGGCAGGCAGAGAGAGAGGAAGGAAAGCAGGCTCCCCACTGAGCAGAGAGCCCGATGCGGGCCTCGATCCCAGGACCCTGAGATCATGACCTGAGCCGAAGGCAGAGGCTTAACCCACTGAGCCACCCAGGCGCCCTTTGCTTCACATTCTTTCAAATTATTGCTGGTTGTACAACTGAACCCTCACAAAACTGTAACAAACTCATGAAACAAAGGGATCAAAATTCAGATTCAGCAAACATTTCTATACCTATGACAAGCTAGTATTACACGGGTCATGCAATCCTCATAATAAGGAATAAGCATTAACATCCTATTTGGACAGGTCCCATATGCCGCGAGCAAATTTCAGAATCCAAATCCACACCTAAGTTTCTTGCCATTTGTCTTTTTTGTTTTTTCTTTTCTTTTTTTTTTTTAAAGATTTTATTTATTTATTTGACAGACAGAGATCACAAGTAGGCAGAGAGGCAGGCGGGGGTGGGGGGGAAGCAGGCTCCCCACTGAGCAGAGAGCTCGATGCGGGGCTTGATCCCAGGACCCTGAGATCATGACCTGAGCCGAAGGCAGAAGCTTTAACCCACTGAGCCACCCAGGCGTCCCATTTTTTTTTTTTTTTTTAAGATTTCACTTATTTATTTGAAAGGGAGAGCATGAGTAGGAGGAGTGGCAGAGGAAGAGGGAGAAGGAGACTCCTCATTGAGCAGGGAGCCCAATGTGGGGCTCAATCCCAGGACCTCAACACCCGAGCTGAAGGCGGATACCCTACCAGCTGAGCCACCCAGGTGCCCCTCTTGCCATTTCTAAAATACCATTCTGTCAACCATCTGATGGCTCCTGATTCTTTGCCATGATCCTAGAGCGGCACCTCAGGATGTCAAAGGGGAGGCCTCCCTGAGCAGCAGCAATTAGACTCTAGAAAGAAGAAAAGAGTCTGAAGCAAAGTCCTAAGTTCAGCATGGGTTTGGGTTTGAACGTATGTGTACACGTCTGTGAGATATGGAATACGGAAAAATGTTATCACACTTCATTTTATTTCATCGGAAAAAGTTTAAAATAAATACCTTGCTTTTATGGAACTGGAAATACAATCACATTTGTTGTTTAAAAAAATAGAGAAAGCAAATATGCATATATGCTTTAAATATATTCATTATATTTTGGCAGTAATTCTGAGTAAAACCAGAATGAAAAGAGAAAACACGAGAGGATGATGACAAGTGATAAAATGGTACTAAAAAGGTTTGTATTAAAAAATTACCAGGAGACGATGCAGAAAGTGTGGTTCCTCCTCCCGACAGCTGCTTCTGCTACTTCCAGTTTGTGGGCAGTTTTAAATGATAGTATTTTATTTTGAAAGGTGGCTTTAATATGCACAGATGCCAAAGAAATAGGTGTTGTGTAATACGACATTTAAAAAAGCCCTCCACCAGCTCAGCCTCAGCTCCGTACCACACAGGGCCTGGATGTCCCTTCATGGTTCCTTCTATCCATTTCCAGGAGAAGCTGTCTAGACAGGACCGCAGAGACACGTGAGCTGGGAGTGAGAGGCCCTGGGTTCCTTTTCCTCCTCGACTGGTCATCAGCCTTGTCACCTCCACTCCTCTAAGTTTCCTCATTTATAAAAGTGGGGCTGACAGCCCTCGTTGTGAGGCTCAGTCGAAATAAACAAGTGAGATGATAATTTTTAAAAATGTGAGGTGAGCTGTGAAATGTGTAACCCTAATGATTCAGACCTGTACCCCTGGGGCAAATAATACATTATATGTTAATAAAAATAATTAAAAATATGTGAGGTCTATGTCTAAGTGAAAGTATATACAGTTTGGCTCAGAGTTAGATGCTGCTGCTTAGCTGTTTTAGGTGATCTCAGTAGCTATGCAGATAAGGGTTCAAGGGCCCTAAATTTAGGAGAAATGTCCCTCTGGCTAAAATAAAACTGAGGGTGAACAAGAAAGGACTTAATAAAACTCTGGAGATGCCTGGGTGGCTCAGTTGGTTAAGCCACTGCCTTCGGCTCAGGTCATGATCCCAGGGTCCTGGGATCGAGTCCCACATCAGGCTCCTTGCTCAGCAGGGAGCCTGCTTCTCTCTCTGCCTCTGCCTGCCGCTCTGCCTGCTTGTGTTCTCTCTCTCTCTCTGACAAATAAATAAATAAATAACATCTTTAAAAAAAAAAACAAAAAAAAACTCTGAACACCATTTGATACACTGGTAGGAGAGAAGGGACATCTAATTCAGTCACCCCATTCTATAAAATCAATAGAGTAGATAGTAGACAGCTGAAGAGAAACCCAAGAAAGGCAAAGCAGCTTAAGTAAGGCCATTCTTTAATGGCAGGCAAAATTCCTAATGAGAACCTAAGTCCTTCTGAAAATGTCCTAGTTTAAGATTTTATTTTTATTTGACATAAAGAGAGAGAGCACAAGGGGGAGTGGCAAGCAGAGGGAGAAGCAGGCTCCTGGGGAGCCTGTTGTGGGGCTGGATCCCAAGACCCCGGGTCATGACTTGAACAGAAGGCTGCTTAACTGACTGAGTCACCCACATGTCCCAAGAACCTCTATGCTGATAATTACTTCAACCTCACCGTAAGAAAAGAAAGTAGGTTTCACCAGACTCATCGTTATCCTCATCAGAAGTACTGACTGAACTTGAGAAAGATAAAGTGACTCGGCTAAAAACTCACAAAGATGATCATATCTAGAATTAAGGTTTTCTGATTTCCAAACAGTGGCTCTTCCCATAATAGCAGTGCCTACCCTGTCATTCAGAATACTGATCTCACTTTTGTCCCATGTAAGGAAACCTAAGTATACTCCAGAAGACATTTTCTCTCCTTCTTAATCTACCATTTAGGTATAGCTCACCAGACTTTTTTCTATGACACAATTTAGTTCTCTGAGGAAGGGGCTTGGATGGTTCAGAATCATGTTCAAACTGGAAGAAACCTTAAGAACGTTAAGATTTCTGTATGAGGAGCTGATGAGACTGATTTCATGTTCCACCTGCAGCACGCTCCACCGCTATGATCCTTAAAGCATGTTAGAGGGGAAATGCTCCATCATTTAGTGGCCTCATTGTGCCCATCAGCCCTTCAGATGTGCTTATTCCTAATGCAGTGGAGCTTGGCCCGGGTGTGCAAACAAGAAAGTGTTGGCCTGGAAGATCAGGGACTGTGAACACCCAGTGGGTCATCCCTATGCTAAAGCACACCATACGCCATTTATAAAATGGCGCTTCTAGCAGATCTTCAGCACACTATTACTGAGACTGATCAACCAATATTTACTTACGGTCTAGGGACTCTAAGTTTACTCACCTTTAGTGTCCGTCTCCAGGATTATTAATACAAAAGACATTCAAGACTGGGACATAATTGATAAATAACACACGGGAGGAAGATCAGATTTTAAGCTCTTACTTAGACTTTATGTTTGAAATATGAGCCATGACAGAACCGCTTCTCAAACCGTGAAAGAAAAGCCCAAAAATAAAATTTTTGACCCCTTTTGAACATCCTGATGTGGAAGGGTAGAAAAAGAACACAATCTAGTGTGGGAGGGCAGAATCAGAAATAGGTCCAGCACCACAGAAGCCTCTGCCCTTTCAGGGTTGTCACTTAACCTCCACATTTTTAGCTTTCCTCACTAGGAAAATGGGAATTATAAAACTTGTCCTACCTAGCTCACAAAGAGGCGAAGACAAAACAACGGCACACAGTGTGAGACTACGTTGGGATGTAGTGCATAAACGCAGATTGTTTTATAAACGATGTAGAGCTGGATTAAAGCTACAGTGAACTAGATTCTGTAACATAAAAAGTAAAACACTTTCCAGAGAAATTTATTTGCCAACGGGGTTGGGAAGATCTGTTAAAATAATTCTAAAGCTATTTATCAGTAAGATGATAATATCTGGAAGCACTTCTATAATTCATGCAAATAGTAAGTTGTTTGAAAAACATGTGTGCCATTTTGCCACGTTAGTGTTGGGCATTCTTTGATCAAGTAGTTAAAACCAGTCTTGTAAGTCTCCTCCCTCATATGTGAACTTTATTTATAATACATTAGAAAACAAACTTTAAAATAGAATAAACATCCTTGTACCTTTTTAATTTTTGAAAATATTTCCATGTACTCTTGGAAAAGTTATATATGCAAAGTTCATTTTTTTCCCCAACATTTTTAACCAGAATCTCTTTGGACTAATTGAAGACTCTGATGTACAATTTTAGAGATTTCTTTGAGGAAAAAAATTCTAAATGTAGTAAATACATAAGTATCAGTAAGTTACAATTTGTGCTATAAAACCTACAAGTATAAATGAATTTAGCCATTCTATAATAAATGAGATTTTAATTTCCTATCACTCCATGTTTGCGATTTAATTTTTTAACCACACATTAATACGACATTTACTTCTTCAAAGTAATGAGACAGTAACTATGCTACACTCTTAGAAATGCAGGCCTGTATCCTACGCCTATGATACTTTTTGTTAGAATAATGCTTTATAGTTTTCCAAAAACTTTCAGGTAGAGGACTCCCCCCACCCCCCCGGCCCCAACTGCACAAAGCAGGGGAGAACAGATCTCCTGAAATTGCCAGAACATAGGGCTTTGGTTCCAGGATCGGTTTTTTTCCCATTCAATGGCACTTTTTCTCTCTCAGGTTCTGTGATAAATATTTAAAAACAAAATGTCCTTGCAGGACAGTGAAAAACATTCCACCACTCAAAATGGATCTGTAAGCTTTGACAGAGGAGAAGCAGCTGGGAGGGGCAGCGAAGACCACCCCACCGCCCCTGCCCCGGCCCCTCGGATTCACGGGTCAGGTTGAAGGACACACAGGGCCCCGGGGCTCTTACCGTCCAGGTGGCCGACTTGGCGGTGCTGGACTGCTGGAAGGACACGTCGAAGCTGTGCGGACCCGGATAGTCGGTGTTGGAGGGGATGGCGGGGGACGGAGAGAGGGCATCGAAGGTGGAGCTGGGCTGCGCGTAGGGCGACGGCGCCGTGACGCTGTTCTGCGCGTGGTCTGTGTTGTAGGGGCTGGTGGACGAGGAGCCGTTCTGGATCTGCTGGTCCATGCTGTTCAGGAGCCCCAGGTTCGTGTACTGTGGCTGCAGGACACCCAGAAACCCCAGTGTTAGCTACTTTGGCGGCAGAGGAGGCATCATTTGGTGCATGCATTCTACAGAAATCGAAATTCACATTCAGAAATGAAACTTCACATTCCAGGTAAAAGGACTAATTTGTGATACACAGAAACAGCAAGAGAAGTCAAAGTCCTGCGTGTGTTTTGTAATGACCCACAGAGATCACAAATCTTCACGTGCAGCTTTTGGAGACTGTGGTCTCCTGAAGAGAAACTGATAATAGAATATACAGAATGATTTTGTGGTAGTACTGTCTAGTGACAGACAGTGACTTCGTGTGTGGTGAGGAGAGTATAGGGTATAGACTTGAAATCACATTGTACACCTGAAACTAATGTAACATTGTGTGCCAACTATATTTAAAAAAAAAAAAAGTAGAATATGAACGAGCTGGACAAAAATGTCCAGAGCTCAGTAGCTGTAGAGAAGGTCTTTAAAATAAATAAAAACCACCTACTATTTCTTTTTTTATCCCCTCCCGCCATAGTATTCAGAATAAGAAAGAACACTGATAGATATGTTCTAAAGAGGACTTAAGCATAGAGTTGTTGTATATGGGGCAAAATCAGAGGTCCTCCAAATTTCCCTGTAGTTTTATTGTCTAAATTCTGTCCCAGGGTACCAGGAATGCCACCCCACACCGCCCTCTGCCCCGGGCCCCAAGGACTCAGTTCATCAAGACTGGAGAAGCATGGGTAGTAAGGTTAGGGAGAGCCACCTAGATATTTTTAAAGAAAACACACTAGTATATCATCCAAGCATAACCTAATTTTTTATCTGTTCTTTCGTTTTCTTTGTAGCCATTTCTTCTTTGCCAGAGTAGAACATGTGTAAGAGGAACATCATCTAGTTATGATTAACATTCTATATTTGATATAATTTAAGAAGTACATTAGCTCATATAGCTCCTCTCCCAGATACTTGTAGGTCTTCTGGGCCAACGGGCATGGAATAGGAGGCACTTGACAGGATGTACATGGAAGGAAGGAATTGACTTGACATTTAATCTGGGAAAAAAATGCATTACTATCATGGAGTGGGAGAGATTTGCTCAAGCATCAGCTAGTAAGCACAGAGTGGGAATTTTGAAACCAAATCTTCTGACTCTGAGTCCAGGCCCTGCCCAGCACCATCACACCTGTCAGCCTGATGAGACAATTCAAGTCCTTCCTAAACTAGAGTCAAAATGGGCACATTTCAGAAGGGGCAAGCACCGGATGGTATAGTTTTTCGTGTGTGAAAACTTCTGACGCATATCAATCTCATTCTTTCTTCAAGGTAGTAAAGGGGAAAACAAAGCAAAAGCAGGAGAGAAAAGTAGTCTCTTTGGTACATATTTTATAAAGGAAAGGAGGAGTCTGGCTCTTCCGTTGAAGGATAACTCTGAGAGTCCTTGACCAAGTAAAACTATGGGGAAGAACAGACTCACAAAGAAAGAGAAGCTGGACGAAAACTGCCATTAAACTGAATCATTTAACTAAACTTTAGGTATTTCACATGGGGAGGAGAAAGTCTGAACTCGGCCATTCCATTCAGTCCAGAGAGCATCTGTCTAAATGTTAAAGGCCGCATGTCCATTCCAGTACATTTATACATTCGCATTCCACGGCCGGATGCCACGTCCCCATTTGCTCTTCAAATAACTATTAATCTCTTTACACTTCTCCCCATGCTGACAAGAGCAGCTGTTTGTCTTGCCTTCTCTCCCCTCTGACTTCTCCAGCTCCCATTCCTTTCTGTCCTCCAGCTTCAGCTTCCCCTCCTGACCGGTGAAGCAAAACTGCAGGTGAGACAGGGGGGGAAGAGAATAAAACCTGAGGCCCCGGTGAGCGTCCACACCCCTGCCCCACTCCCCTGAATTTAACTCCTCAGGAGGTATGCAGGCCTGCAGTAGCAGCCTAGGAATGGGATTGAAAAGATACTCTTTGTGTTCAAGTTAAGGGTCAGCATGCAAAGCACTCCTGAAGGTCCTGTAGGAATCAGATAATGCTCCCAGAGGCACGTGCTTCCCTACAGCGGTACAATTAGGGAAGCGGCCGGCCCTGACAAAAAGGACAAAGGAACCGGCTGAGCACTTTCTCACAGGCAGTAAAATGCCTCTGGAGTCACCCCTTTCCTCCTCCTTCCAGCTACAGAGAATGGAACTTGGGCTAATTGTGGGCTTGGATGAGAACAAAGAAACGTAGTCCTTTGATTTTTTTTTTTTCAATATATGTAAAGAGAAAAGTTTTGGGACCAGCGTTAAAAGCCAGTGAGCAAACACTCAGTGCTTCTTGAAGGACTTAAGAGACATGGAGAATGCATTTACCCCAGAGGCACAAAAGAGACCCCTGGAATAGCAGGAGGACTGAAGGTATTGGGTGGTACTAAAAAAACAAGAGACTGTATTCCCAGGCATGAAGAGCACTGTAGGAGCTGATGGCTAAGCTTTTAAAGGGCAGCATTTTTAATTCTATACAATTCAGGGGAAATATTTTACTTAATAACAACAGAGTGTGGTTCCAATGCTAATGCATCAACTTATGCATCATAAAGCTGGAATTTTCAGATGTAGACAAAGAGCAGCTTACTATCCAAGATAAAAATGGGAAAACACATTTCAGTTCAAACCTTCCTAATTTTACTTTAAGGAGCCATAAGTAAGTCAAGTAGTGCACTCAGTTGTCTTTTAAAAAATTAAAAGCCTAAAACCAACACTATTACTCTTTAATTTACCTGGAACAAACAACAACAAACCCACCAAAGTTAAGAATTGCATGATTGGAAATCTACTTGGATACTTTGCAGAGCTTTGTTAAAAATCAGTGTCATAAACCTGCCATACGAAGCAGTACTTTTGAAGTTAATTTAAAAAGCATTCAGTGAACAACAACAACAACAATTTCTTATTTGACGAGAGAAGGAACATGTTGACAGAGTAGGATTGGAGGCTGAAGGCAGATCAGCGGAGCCAAGATGAACATGAGCAGTGCAGACAGGACCAGCAAAATCATTTGTGTGACCCTTTGCAAAATGAAAACACAGGGCCTCTCCGTCCTAGATTATGGTTCAAACAGGTGATAACAGAGCATGAAGCAAATACAGGACCCCTTGTTACTGTTCACTTTTGTATGTGTGGATGAAGCTAGCTCTGAACCATGTCAATGAGGATAATATTCATCCCTCATGTTCCACCAAAGTGAACATAGTGGGGGAAAGGGAGCAATGTCTGTGCCTCTTCTTTATTATAATCCCATAAGCACAGAAGGGAGAAACTTCTGTTTTGCTGGGATGCTAATGTAATGCCTATTCACAAAGACCAGGAGAAGAGCCTCAGAAGTTAGAACCTGACACTTCAATGTCAGTCCAAAAAACTGCCCTCAGAAGAATTCTCTGGGGTTGCCTATGTCCCGTATATTTCTTATGTAACAAAAACTATTAGAATTTGAAAGAAAACAAAAAAAAAAAGTAGATTGTCCCTTTCTAACCACAAGGTACCTTGATCTTCAAAAAAACTTAACATACCCTACAGATACTCAATGAGTGAATGAATGAATGAATGAATGAATGAAAAATGTTATAGATCTACCCCATCCTGTCTGAAAGAAGACACAGCCATCTTTCCACAAAACCTGAATGGCAAAATGAAAACAATTTACCTGATAAAGTAAAACAATTGATTTCTTCTGAATTCAAACAGGTGCTTCATTTCCTATCAAGTAGGTTTGAAATAGAAGATTCACCACTTGGACCCTAGGTTTTTTTTTTTACCAACTTCTGTAACTGGAATATATTCAGGTTCATCACAGACTAGCTGATCTGACCACAGAAAGGATGAAACACACACCTTGCTCCCTGAGACTTCTACTCCAGGTACTCACAGAACATTCTGGGGGCGTTCTGAAACATGGTGCTGTTATGAGAAGCGTAGGGACACCCAGGGGCTGAATCTCAAACTGCTTGCTTTCACCATTAGGAAAGAGTAAGTGTAGGTAAGATCTAGTCCCAAATATAGAGAAGAGCATTTTCCTCTTTTTCTCCTCTCTTAAACCCTTTGTATTCTCATAGCCATCTACAGGCTCTCATTTATTTCTTCACCGAAATTCAGTTTGGATGAGTAGAATTAAAATACGGAAGACTGGATTTTTTTCTTGAGTGGTCACTGCTGTTGGAGTGTCCTATAAATGCAACCCTTTTAGCTGCATCTATTTCTCCTTCCTGGATTACACTGATAAGTGATCTTAAAATCTGCACATAACGTGAACCTAAATTTTCTTCTCCTCTGCTCAGAAATAATGTGTCAGTATATATCACTGTAAACAAAACTCAGTATTGAATACCTTTCACGTTGACAGCACAATGACTTTCTTATAAAAGAATTTAACCTCAGAAAGGATCCCCATCAAGGCATTTGACCAGTACAACAGAAAGAAGGACGTAGACATCATTTGTGTTTCTATAAATCTTTGTCCTCCAATTTATCTGTATAAAAGAAATTATGTAAGTTCTACTTACCAGATATTACTCTCTGTAATAGCTAATTGATGGAAACATGACAACGAGAGCCAACAGTCTATGGCAAGAGATTAATAAAAAAATAAGAGCCAAATCAGGAGAAAGAGAGGTTCTTGCTGGGATACAGAATCAAAACTTATTTGCTTCCATTTCAATGTTCTCTTGTCACAGGAAACAATCACTTGCCCAAATTTTATTTGGAAGAAATTATATTTATAATCTGTGATTCACTCTGAGACAAAACTGGGAAATTAAACATTCTTCAGCACTTACATTCCTGAATGGATCCTCACATGGCAAAAGAACTCTGAACTTAGACTGGATGATGTGGAGTCTGACCCCCAGGCCTGTCACTAACGTACTGAAAACCCCTGTATAAGGTACATGTACTGCCTGGACCTTTGTTTTCTATAAGGAGATTGATTCTGATGATCAAATATAAAAAGTTCATCCAGTCTAACATTCTGGTAGATGACCACACTCATCCACAGAGCTATTTAAAGTGCCATGAGGTTACTTAAAAAAAAAAAAAAAAAAAAAAAAATTGAGAGAGAGAGATAATCTGCTTTTTACTTATACAGATTAGCCGGACCAAACCTAGAAATCGAAAATGTTTCAGGCAACATGGACATGCTTTCCTCAGCTGGAAGAACCTTTCACCTCAGGCTTCTTGAAGGAGCTTTCAAGAACATTCTAAAGCCCCTCCTGGGAAAAGAAAATAATTTTCCTCATGACCCTGGACTGACAAAGCATTCATTCGAATATGCTCTAGCAGACAGTACTGCATTTTCATCCCCCAAATATCGGCAGAAGAGTGACTTTTCAACAAGCACTGCCTTAGGGAAAAATACTTGTCATGTTTTAGTTTTCTATCACCTGCCTCACCTGAAGGAATGATGGCTTGTTTTATGCGAGAACTGCACACAACTGAGGTAAAGTGCTCCATTTGTGAGCCAAGAAGATATTTGTGTTATAATGTCAAGTTTAAGTACCATCTTTCAACCTTAAGAATTTGTTCAGCATCACATTTTTCTCCAGACCAGATTTTGTTCATTGTAAAGTATTTCCCTTCTTTTATCTTCCAAATGATCCCCCAAAGTGGACATTTGGAGGTGAAATACACTCCTACCTTAATAACCATAAATAACATGTAAGAATAAAGCACCTAAGCACACAGGACTTCTGACAGCCAGCAGAGAGTTTACTAGAAGGTTTTACGTTCTGACACAAAGTGCTGAGATTCCTCTGAGGTCTGAGATCCCGTAACTCAGGAAAGAGCTCCCGAAAAGCCCCGACTGATGCCAGACAACCGCAGGTGAGACAAACAAATACAAAAAGGGCTGATCAGGTGGACAGCAATGTCCACAAATACTAGACCACAGCATTTGAAAATTGAAGAAAGGAAATGGGTTGAAAACTAAACCTAAATAGACCTACTTTACACTGTGTAGAGCTCAGCTAGGGAAAACTAAACTTTACGTTCTGATGACAGTCAGTACTCCCTTTTAGTAATGACATATGAAGAAAATCATAATCATGAGCATCTACTTTCTGCGAGAAGCTTTGGTCACCATCACGGTGCTTCCAAGGAAGTACACGGGCAGAGCAGAAAGCAGAAAGGTGTAATTTTAATATTCAATAATTCTAGATACAGATATGAAGGGAAAATATGCCGTTTCAATTTTTTCAAAGTTAGAACAAAAATATGTTTGAGGACATTTTTTAAAATATTTTATTTATTTGACAGACAGAGATCACAAGTAGGCAGAGAGGCAGGCAGAGAGAGAGGGGGAAGCAGGCTCTCTGCTGAAGAGAGAGCCTGATGCGGAGCTCGATCCCAGGACCCTGACACCATGACCTAAGCCGAAGGCAGAGGCTTTAACCCACTGAGCCACCCAGGTGCCCCTGAGGACATTTTCAATCTGTTAACAACCACTCTTTTAATAGCTTTATTTAGCAGAAATAGTAATGTGAAAAGAAGATAGTACATAGTAATGAAAATTTTCAGTGAAGATTAGCCCACCCTTATGGAGAACATACCATGGTGACTTTAGAGGTTTGTCAATAATGTCTCATTGGTTTTTAAAATGAGATTAAAATACTTAAAAATAATATATATATGTATATATATATATACATATATATATGTCAGACCATATTTTATACACACACACACACACATACAGTTTTATATTATATATATGATATAATATATCTATCTAGGCCATGTCAGAAATTAGGACTTAAATCAATGGGGCAACTGAATGCAAAGAACACTGAATCACAGGAGACAGCTTTGTTTACCATGACCTGAAACTGAAGACACAGCAATTACAATAGTGGCCATCAAGATTAAAAAAAAAATCAGAAACATATGTAGCATCCATATCTCATCCTATCTCTATAAAACATTATTAGGTATTATTACTACTACTACTACCACTATTTCTGCTACGACGAATAATCTTTTTGAGTCCTTCACTGTGTCTTTCCTAGTCTTCAGGTTCCACTTATTCATTTAATCCTCATGAGCTAGGTGGCATTATTATCCCATGTTTTATACATATTTTATAGATGAGGAAACTGAAGCTCTTCAAGATTAAGGAACTTGCCCAAGGTAGTAAGTGACAGAGCCCGAGTGAGAAACCAGTCAATCTGGCTCAAGAACCTGCGTTCTTACAGTATCTTCCATTCTGACTGCATGCAAATCTGAGTCACTCAAATTTCTGCCTTCAATTTTCAGCTAAAAATGACATCTATCTTAAAAAAAAAAAAAAAAAACCTCAACAACCAGTTTCCCGTATTAAAGACAGGCTATAAAACTAATCATTCTTAGAATAGCTGTAATTGCAAAGATGAGAGACCCGGCTTCTTGGAACTACCACCAGAAACTCATTGCAGATGAGATCATGTCCCTCTCAAGCTTGAAGCCCTTGAGCAGGTCCCTACTATCTTAGAATAAAGGTCCCAAATCTTTAAAGTGGTCAGTGCCACACTGTTTGAAACTCTCTCCTTTACTCACTAAAGAACCAGTAAATAGGCACTCTTCCAGTTTTTCGAAGGCAGGCTCCTTCGGTGCACAGCATTCACAAAGGCAGCCTGAATCCTAGCTCCCCTTGTAAAGGTTAGCTCAATGTCATCCCCCAGGAGGAGTCCTCTGCCCAGGTGGGTGGGTGTTCTCCTTTGTTTCACACAGTGATACTGCTCGAAGTTTCCCTTGGCATCACATAATTATAACTGGCATGAATTATCTGTACAAATATATTTTTTTAAATATTAGTTTTTTTCTGCACAACCATAGACCTATGAGAGATTCTTTCTGGTTTAGTTAGTACTGAGTCTCATGTCTGGAACAGAGTCTAAGGCACAGTAGCTGCTCGGGAAATATTTATTGAAAGAATAAGTGCAAATCATTTCAAAATATGGAGCACCTGGGTGGCTCAGTGGGTTAAGCCGCTGCATTCTGCTCAGGTCATGATCTCAGGGTCCTGGGATCGAGCCCCACATTGGGCTCTCTGCTCAGCAGGGAGCCTGCTTCCCCCTCTCTCTCTGCCTGCCTCTCTGCCTACTTGTGATCTCTGTCTGTCAAATAAATAAAGAAAATCCTTAAAAAATCACTTCAAAAAGGAAATCACTTTCAGGAGATAATCTATTTTTATTCTAACACAACTAGGTGTTGATTCTCAAGCTGAAAGAAGTCTGCCTTCAAGTCCAATTCATGTCTTTCCATACTACTACCAAATGAAAGTTAGGGTGCATCCCCAAATAATCTCTCTGACCTGTACTCTGTGCTTTGCTTTGTTTTGGTAGGTGAGAACTGTGCTTTTAGCCTCAGCTTTTATGGGAACTAGTAGCAGAATAGCCAGTCTTGTCACTCACAAGGTGATGAGTAATACTTGGTAGCTCACACCTAGCTGGGAAGTTTATTAATGAGCTTCTACTTCCTTAAAACAAACACATACACGTTTTTGTGCCAAGGCAGTATTTTTAACCTAATGGCCTAGAGTTTGTTTCTAATGCATCTAGGTTATTAGTAAGAATCCAAATCTTTGTGGTCATATAATTATTCACTTCCTAGGGATGGTGTTTGTGGCCAAATGCAGATTTTTTTTTGAAAGAAACTACCCAGAAACAAGTGTAGAGGAAGACGTTAGTTTCTGGTGGATAGGCCACAAAATTTGTCCCTCCCTGTCTAATTTCCATGATTTTCTACCCAGTTAGTTAGAAGTCAGTTTAGAATAATGTCTTAATTAAGGGCTTACAATGTATGTTTTGAAGAACTCAGATTGCACTTTATCAGACTTACAAACCATTTCTTGCAAATGGTCTAAATTCATGACTTCATTTCACAGACTTTATAATACACACACAGAGGTTGAAACACCAGCCTTGATTTGCAAATAGAAAAGTAAAGCATGAAACAAGAAGCATACTACTCAGTTTTACTATTCTATATGTATTCAACTGAGAAACACTGTTTCATGCATTCTAATTTGCTTTTGCTTGTCAAGATCTTTGCTGATTGCTACATTTTCCATTGTATCTGAGATTAAAGTTTTCAGTGATTTACTATGCTTTGTAATTAGACATGGTGACTTACGTAACATTGGAGTGTTCCTTTAAGCTGTCACTTTTAACTACAAAACCAAACTGAAGTTTCCAGCTATGCAGAAGACATGCTTTACTTTGAAAATCTCAGACAGCCAATATTCTTTTCACCCTATTCACCCCATTATGAAACTAACAATCAATCAGTTTAATAATTACAACAGCTTCTTGGTGTCTTACTTGAACATGAAAAAAACAAACAAAAAACTAGGACAGTCTGTTTAAGAACAAAATGACTTAAAGATTTCTCAGACATCCTTTAATAATAGTAACACCATAGAAAATGAAATAGGTAAGTGTTTGCAAATCCTCAGACTTATCCACCCAGAGCAAACCACCCAAGTCTCTGGTGAGGATCAAGAGACATGCAGGGGACAAAATGAATCAGTGTGGAAGCAAATAGACGCTTTTAAGAAGTGACTGCAAAGCCAGATAAAAATCTAATCTGGGTTTGTCTTTTTGTTTTGTTTTGTTTTGTTTTTAATCAAACACATTCTCTGTCCTCCTGGGTAATCAATTAAATGAAAGCAGCATACACTTTACACTGTTTACCTCTGTTAGAGTACCAGTCAGTTCTTACTCAGGAAACTTCCCTGTCCTTTAAAAACTTTCTTGCCACTTGAAGTATAATGGAAATAAATACCAAGGCTCATTAAAAAAAAACTTTTACAAAAAAAAAAAAATGGAGAGAGAGACTGAGAAGGATTTGTAAGATGTCAAGGAAAACCATGCCATTCTCCACATACAGGCGGAGACAAGGCTTGTACAATGTACGCAATCCCTTTGCTTTTTGCACAGGTCAGATACAAAGAGTCATTTCTGTAAAAGTACATACAATACGCCATGCTTTTATCTGAAGATGCCCCTTCATGGAACAGCAACAGACACGTGCCTTCGTCACCTCCAGGGACACCATTTGGTAGTCCTGGAGAGGATGCAGAGAAATACCACACACCACCCGCCCACCAAGGGTCTTCAGTCTAGAACTGGGGAGAAGGGATCTTATCCACTGGGAGAAAATGAGGGATAAAGAGAGAAGTGCAAAAGAGTTCAGAAGAAGGAGGGGTTATTCTGAAGGTGTGTGAGTGTTGGGGGGGAGAGCGGAGACATTTTTTAAGAGTGAAGTAGCCTCCCACAGGGCCTTAAAAACTGGAAACAATTTGACCTGAAGATAAATATCTGGGGGGTTGGCGTTGGAGGATAGAAAGAAGCCAGGAAAAGTACCTTCTCGGGAAACTTACTATTGTGATTTTCAGCCTTTCAAGCACTTTGGGACTGGCTATTAAAATCATTTCCCACCCTAAGGCTTATTATGGGCTTTGGACTTCACCCAGTGTCACCATTTCTCTCTGTGTCTGTCTGTGGAGTCCTCAACCTTAATCTGGTGACAGTCTCACACAGTCTATTTAAAAGTAATCAAGCCATTCCCAAAACATCTAATGTTGCCCGTTGAGAGGGTAATGGTTTTCCTTTTAATTCTGATTCCATCAATGGAGTGACACTAATCCAGACTGATTTGAGTAAACAGGGCATATTCTCCATTGTCTCTGTGATCTGAGAAAGAATAAACTTGAGAAAGCTCACTGCCTAGATTGGAAATGGCCCCTTTGGGTGTTTTTGCGCAGGCTTGAAAGGAAAAAGAAAACGCCTGTACAGAGTTCTTTCCAAGGCAAGCTGAGTTTGGGGGTGGTAATTCTCATCAGGGTATTATACTAAACTGCACCTATTAGTGGCTTTAGCACCAATAAGAAAGTAGAACTATTTCTTTTGTAGTGTTTCCAGAAGAGCTGACGAGAATGTTTCATAAATTTCCGCCTCTGGCAACACACCACAGCTTGACTCAAAATTCCCTCTTTCGGCTTTTATAGGAAATCTTTTTTTTTTTTCCTTTTAAACCATTGAAGAAACACAGACAAGATGCAACTCAGATCACAGGTTCTTTTTTTGTTTTTTTTTTGTTGTTGTTTTTTGTTTTTTTTTTTTTTAAGAAATTTTATTTATTTGACAGAGATCTCAAGCAGGCAGAGAGAGAGGAGGAAGCAGGCTCCTTGCTGAGCAGAGAGCCCGATGCGGTGCTCGATCCCAGGACCCCGAGATCATGACCTGAGCCGAAGGCAGAGGCTTTAACCCACTGAGACATCCAGGCGCCCCCAGATCACAGGTTTTGCATGAGATATCAATTTACACTCTTCCTGCATCCACTAACATTCCAAAAATGTTTTATTGTTGCCAGATATTCCCTCACCTAGAACCAACATGTGCTTTACCTTAGCACTAGTTACTGAATTAAATTGACAGGTAAATATTGCCTGGTGAAGCCGTCTTGCCTTCTACACGACAGCCTGATTTTACTTTGTCTTTGAAAAACAAACTTAGGCAAGGTGTATCTACTTAGTCATTATCAAATAAGAAATAAATTTAGAAATGAGAACGTAAGTTTTTTTTTTTTGGTTTTTTTGTTTTTTTTGGTTTTTTTGTTTTTTTTTTTTGGTTGTTGTTTTTTTTTTTGTTTGTTTTCTTTCTTTTTTTTTTTTTCAGAAATAGGATAGGTGTGCTATATTATCAGACCAAGTCAGAAGATCGAATATGGGAAAATATAAAGTACTGTTTCCGAAAAGACTGTACAGGCATTTCATTTAACTACTTAGTTTTGCAAAGGAGGTTGCAAGCAATGTGTTAGTTTCTGGAATGTCACTGTTTCCCCGAATGTCTGCACAACATTGAAAGCAGGACAATCCCTTTTCAATATTGGATATTTTCAAAATCCACTTGATGTTAGTGGAGAGTTAGGTTTTAAGGAGGAGACAGGAATGAGATACAAGCTTGGACTTCCCCATATTTAATAGAAAGGCCAATTCTCCTTCCTGCCTGCCTCTTGACATTTAAATCAAGTCACTGAATTACCTCCCCCAAGAACCTACCCTTCCTTACCTACCCTTCTATTATCGCCTTAATTGCCCACATTTTCTTCCTGGGTGAGATGGAAGTAATGAAGGAGGGTATGGAAGGAAAGGATATTAATATGGGGGGAAGACATGTCTTCCCTCCATATTTCCGTTCAAGTCTTAAATGCAGATGTGTATCCTTGTACAAAATAAATTGAAAAATTTATGGCAAAGACTTTTTTCATTTGAGAGATCAAAATCTTGATTTCTTGATTGTTGTTTTTTGCTTAATGCAGGGGGTGGGGGGACAGGTGTTTGTTGCTTAAATGGGACATTCATATTTGGTTCTGGTCCATTATTTCTCAATTGGAATTCTTATCTTCAACAAATATCATACTTGGTATATTCTCTCACATTTAGCTCCAGGATTACTATTGGCATTTAGAGCAGTGACCAGAGAAACGTTTTTCTCATCCTGATTCTAAGATGACTATTTAATAAAGTTAATCATAATTAGATTTTAAAAATCAGTCTGGATTTTTGTTCTTAGCTTTGATAATTTAAAAATGTGATTACTGAGTCTATATAAGGGTAAGATACCTTATCTGTCTCTGTAGAAGTCTAAGGAAAGGCAACAGGGAACCCTCAATGTCACCCAGCCCCATCATTTGGGCTAATTTTGCTCCTTCCTTTCAGGATGACACTTGTCATGCCTATGGCATATAGAGTTTTGAATCTCAAATTCTGAACATTGTCCATGCTCTCAAAATATGCATAGGTTCAAGTTCTTAGTAAGATAGACGTCCCCACCATATTTTGTTGCTGTTTCTGTAACAGCTTTCCATTTTAACATACATACTAAATACAGATCTGTGTTTAAATCAACATTCTCTTTCCAAGTCAATATATCATGCTCTTTCATCTGGTCCTGTGCAGTTTTCCCGTCTACCCAGAATGACCTTTCTTCCCTACCTTGGCTAAAATCTGGTCCTCAGATGATGTGACATGTTACTGTCGTCATGCAGTTTGAATCCATTTCACTGTCTTTGAGTGCCTTTAGATTCTCCCACCACATTCTGTTTCCTCCTGCAGTTATTTGTAATACCTTCCATGTGCCCTAGAGTTGTGAATTCTCAGACGTGAATTCTGTTGTGAATTCTCAGTTGTGAATTCTGCAGACCAGTGGCTGCAACTTATTCACTTCTGCTTTCCTTACAGTGTCTAGCCCTGTGACTATTTAATGAGCTCTTTCTAAATGTTGGGTTGTAAAGAAATGCTTCTTTCCTGGGGGAAATAATCTAAATGGCTTGGGGGTGGGATATCAAAACTGCTGTATCTATTTACAACCAAATTTATACTGTTTTTCCATTTTGGAGTGGGGTTTGGGAAAACAATGAAATAAGGATGTCTTTATTAGTGGGGTAACCATATACTTTGTCCTCTAAGTGGAACCCTTTTGAAAGTGAAAGTGCTTCTATTCATGATTACATTCAAATAGCAGGCATATATTAGGAAAAACCAAAACCAATGGTTTCCAATTTATCCATGGAGACCATAGCTATTAAAGATAGCAACACACAAAGAATGCATAAGTTGTATATGACTTTAGACACAATCTGCTTCTGCCCTTCCAAAGGTTCCAGAGAAGTGGTGAATATTCCTGCAAAACAGATAGCCAATACGCAACATGGAGGAATGCATTTTTATACTGCTAGGTGGTCTAGAGCAAAGCCATTTATTCTTCCCAAATGTGCCCCAACACAGCTCCCATTATACCACCACTCTGTTAAAAATCCTCCCATGGTTTATCACTGCCACAATATTAAATGTCACATGGCCCTCCATGAGCCACTCTGACACCTCTAACTTTATTTCCTAATTTTTTCATGCTTTCGATTCCATCCGGACTCTTTGACATTGCTGAGTACACCAGCATTCACCCCGACTCTGTGGCTCTCCTGATGCCTGTTTCTTCACCCAAAATCCTCCTTCCCTCTCATATTTCAAGGACTTAGGAAGTTCTTCTACCTGACCTTCCAAGTACAGCTACCTCCTACTCATACATACAGACTTTCTTGATCCTTCTGTTTCGAGGCACTCTCTTTCTCTTTGATCCTTTATATTGTCTTGCTCACACTTCTCATGTGACAAAGAGGATCTGCCCTGACTATAACTGCATGTGTTCATTTCCTCTATGAACTGTAAACTTCTTGGTGTAACAACTGTTTCTTACTCACTTCATATCCTACGCACCATCTTTTATATAACGGATGCTCAGTAAACACTGATTTGAAAAGAGTAAGTCGTTCCTCTAACCTAAGTTTCTCCCCATTTAATACTAGTATTTATGACTATTGACAACATTCAACTTAATGAAAAGGCACCAGTGAAAATTATAAAATGTTGAGAGAGGTAGCACATTAATAAACTCCATTTTACTATTTTCTTATGCCTCCCAATTGTGTTCTTAAGGGATTAGGAATTAAATTCATAGCTTCACTCTTGGATCTACTGTTCTACCTTGACGCTTGAATCCATTTTCTTCCAGAACCCAAATCCATTGCTCTACTGTATGTTCTGCATTGGTGACTCAGTCTAGCAAATTGGCGCTGAAAAATAATGTTCTATCAGTCATCTGACTTTTGTTTTTAATCATACATTCAAAAGAAAATTCTGAGTCCATTGGCCTTTAAACACTTTCATCTTCAAAATAAGACTTTTATGGGAATAAATTATTTTTCACAGAGGTATCTTTTGGTATTTATGTTCACCCTTCCTTATTTATTGGCATAAACTAATTAAAAGAATAAATTAGGTTATTCAATGAGGGGGGAGTTTACTTTCAAAATATTGCTATGAAGGGAGGACTTTTACTTACTCTTCTCTATTCCACAAGCTCGGGTCTCACCCAAAGTAATCATATGCACCTCAGGGAAAGTTCAGGAACATCTGTGGCAACATATTTCTCATCTGTTTGTCTCATATCCTTCCTATAAATCTAAAATCTCCTAACCTCAGACTTATACTCCCTTAATAGGAAGAATACAGAATCCAAATTCCATACACACTCCTTGTCTAAGAAAATTTTAGTAACTTTGCACTCAGAAGATGCATGTGGAATGATGAAAAGGCAACCAATATTTTTTTGGTTGCCATAGCTGACTAGACATTCATTCATATTTCTTAGTGTACGCTACATACCACCGTTGAGGATCACTGCTCTTCTAAAAAACAAAACAAACGAAACATGCTTTTTCCTTATCTAGGTAAAGGATAAGTGATTTATTATCACCACCCATTTTTCCAATAGTAGCAAAAGAAAGTACGATCTGTGATCTGAGATCTAAGATCTCTTTCTCCCAGTCCCCTCTGGGCTTGAGGGCAACCAATTGTAAAAGAAGCAATTCCGTCGAAGACTGTAGTGCGGAGTGAGGTGCACAGCCTGGCTGACAGCTAAGTTAAATCAGCAGGTTCTGCTTCTTCCCCACACTGCTTTCACCTATGGTGCTAAATATCGCAGAAGCACAGCATGGGAAAGCTTGAGACAAGGCGTTTATTAACTATTAAGAGAAAGATCAGTCCCATGGGAAAAATGTCTTCTTTCAGGATAGGAAAGACTGTTTCCCTTGACCATGCAGGCCCACAGGTCAATTAAACGGCAAGATCCTCAACTCCAAGATCTTGTACTGCCACCTTCAAATTACTCTTCTTGCTCTCAAGTAGGTTGGCACATCAGTTCTTTACGTAAACTTTTGGGGAGCATAAACTGGGGATTACAACAGCGCATTCCAGGATGCATTCTATCTCTCTTGATATGAAAGAGAAAAGGGTTACATTAAGTAAACGGGACTGACTTCTGCACCTATGGCTCTCTTGACTACAGAAAGAGATCATTAACCTTGATTTGTAAAATGAGGTGTCTCAGTATATGAGCCTTGAAGGCCCGTTTAGTTCTAGAATACAGGAATCCACTCACCAAAGTACCTTTCCATCATCATGCAGAAACCCAGATAGAGGTTTTAAATAAAAATGTCCTAAATGTCTAAGGAGGATTTGAGAGTCTCTGAGTGTCTACCTCCACCCCGTCTCCCACATGCATGTGCATGCACAGATACACATGCACACAGAGCCCAGGTTTTTGGCAAGAAAGTTGAACTAAAGCTTAATCTGTGAAGAACTTCCCTTCTTTTGGGTCCCTCTCTCAAAGTCTGAGACTAGTCCCAGAGGCCGTGTCATTCCAAGCCTGGCACACTGGAATGGTGCCTGCTT
Source organism: Enhydra lutris kenyoni (assembly GCF_002288905.1). Lineage (NCBI taxonomy): Eukaryota > Metazoa > Chordata > Mammalia > Carnivora > Mustelidae > Enhydra > Enhydra lutris. The sequence goes on from NW_019154086.1 coordinate 2,583,979, forward strand.
GAGGCCTCTCTCCATTGTCACCCAAGGGGGGTTCCTTCAGCCGCACCTGGTACATCCTGCCCATGCTCTCTGTCCTTCCGGCCCTCTTCCTGTTCACTAACAGCTTCCCCAAATCCAACTCTGCTTGGAGGGAAAGAATTGGGAATGTGGGGAACAGGGATTAGAGAAGGATCAGTGCTCTTCTATCGCTTTTGAGTTGACCCGAAAAAGTTACTAACAAATTAAATTTAAAAATTATCTGAAGTCAGGGATCGGGTTATAGTTTCAAAGTCATTTTTACTCTCACAGGGAGTTACATACTTATTTATTCTTAATCTGTCCATTTTTTTTTGACAATTTTTGTGTGATAATAGATCACCATTTCTGTATGATGATTCCTAATGAACATTATCTCAAGATGAATCCTAAAACGTTAACAACTTTCGCATTAAATTTCCAGATTCTCCAGGCCATGCAGTTCCAGACATTTTATATAGTCAGATATAGAACTACACTTTTACAGAGGACTAGATATTAAAACGTTGACTCTATACAGCAAAGAGAGCCATTCTTAAGCAACGGGATGAAAATGAAGCTATAAAAATTATGCATAAAACACAGATTAATGGAATGATATAAAATTCACCATGGTAATATATAAAAAAGATGCAGGAAGGTAGAGAAATTCAGCCATATTTTTTCATAGATATCCTCTTCTACACATTAGCAGCATGCCAAGAGAAAACAGACAATTTGAGCACCTAAGTATACACATTTACGTAAACTTCTGAAAACTACAAAGCCATGGAAAGGTATTTTCTCTCATGGTAAGAGCGCTATACGCTCACATACGACATGATTCTTCTGCCTCCATAAAAGGCAAGAATTCCTACCAGTTATCTCCTAAGCAAAACACTTATTCAGTTTTTCCCCTCATGAGAAATAACAATTTCTTTCCACTTTGCATCAACTTCCTACTTTTCTTACAGATATTTCTAAACCACCTTTCCTTTCTACCCCTTCCTACTTAGACATGAAGTCAGATCCCAGCCTGCTTATAAGTATAGGTGGGAAATAGCTCATGGACAAACACAAAGTCCAGTATGATATGATTGATAGACCTTGTCGCTAGTAATTAAAACTGACCAACATGGGATCACATAGAAACGAGATCATCTTTAAAGTCACCTCCATTTTTTTTTTTTTAACCGTTTGGTAACATTTTAAGCTAACTTGCCATATTAACGCAGAACAAGAAACTCAAGTTTCTCCACTGAGGACAAGCATGCCTGCTTGAATGTTTTAAAGGAAAACAGGCACTTCCTTTTCCTTCTGTAGATAACTCGATATTTCCCCTGCTCTATTTACACAGTTCAGGTGTCTAGACAATAGCGTGGTCAATATGACAGCGCGGGCCCTGCTTTGTTGCCTTTCACGCGACTCTTCCTTTCGCTGTGTGCACCTGAGTCCCATGCACTTTGTTTTGATTTTTAAGGAGCTCAGTTTGAGCACTCCACTCTACTTTTCCAAGCATTCGCCTGCAAGCATTTTCATCCGAAACACGGAACTCACGCTCACCCCCCGCACCCGCCTTCCCCCGCCAACCCCCGATCTGATTTGTGTCAACACAGCTGCCCTATTCTGAGGAATGTAAACTAATATTGTTGTTAGACCTCCCTCAACCTTAGGAAACTTCCTCAAAGCCTTGCAGTCTCTTCAGGAGTTTTGTTTCCGTATCCCTTTGCTCAGTGATTTAAGTCCCTGAGACAAATTTGAGGAGAGATCAGAGAGGCAAACCAATTCCTTACCTAAAATCCTATATGCTATGATACACACTGCCATGTACACATGTATAAATATTTAATAACGCGTCACCCCCAAATAACTTTGTCATTATACAGTGAAAGTCTTAAGTCGATCACCAGACAATAGGGACATTAGTAAAGTCCCCTGAGGATTTAGATGGGTCTCTGGATTGATAGAATTCAAAACGAAGATGGTTTAAAAAAAAAAAAAAATCTCACCTGGATTATTTTGAAAAAGCTTCATTTGCTTTTAGGATGAAGTCTGGAAATAGAACTGAGAACTTAACTGAGTTAAGACACAGCCAACTAATTTGTCTTACTGGTACGTGAATACCCAACAGGAGTCATTTCCATGTATCTAGCAGAATGTGAGCTGCTCTCTCAGTCTGTTCTTACAAAAAGTGATTTTACAAACTCCTGAATATTGGGTTTCTTCAAATACATAACGTCACCCAGAAATTTTTCTTCTCCCTTTTCTCCTATTATTTCATCTCCTACTTAAAGGAAAAAAAAAATCTTACAGTCACCACAGAAAACATGAACCAAGAAAAGGAGATTCCTATACACAATTTGCAAAAACATTACATTGGGTGACCAAGAACCACAAATATGTAAACTTTTATTTAAAAAAAAAATGAAAAAACATCTCTAAATGGAGTGCTAAAATCTAAAATCCTTACCTCACTAAATTGAGTCTGGGCATTGTTTTCCAGGTACAACATGTTAGCAGTAAGATTGATCAATGCCGCTGTCCTCTCTTCTGGCTCCAGGATTTTGCCAACCCCCCCACCCCCTCTGAGACCCTGACAACAGGAATCTACTAAGAAGATAACAGAACTCAAGTCCCTCTCTCTCTTTCTCTCTCTGTACATAATTTTAGGTTCCCTAATATATACCCAACTATAGGCATGAGGGGCGGGACTCTTCTCTTTACCTGTCCAATCCATCAACTTCCACCTGGAGTCCTCCACTCCAATGGAGTGAGGCCTCTCCCATCTCATTAAGTAGTTAGAATTCCTTATCACCAATCTTTAAAAGAAAAAGAAAGAAAGAAAAAAAAAAAAAAAAGGAGAGAGACTGGTAAAACTTTCCCTTGCCTCTTTCATAAGAAAGTACTCTCTCCTAAAAACAAAACAAAATCTCCCCAAACAAACCTCAGACCGTCCCACCACCAGGACATAGAGAAGGCTTTTCAGAAGGTTATTTTACACTTTGCAACTGAAGAGTAAAACTTCAGGGAGAGCTTTTGGAAGCCCCCCCGCCTTTTTTTTTAAACTAGATGTGGAGTTTTAAGAATGACTACATAAAGTTAGTAATTTCTAACTAAATCCTAAATACTGAAACCCATTTCTAAATATTCAAATCTATGGTTATATTTTCTCAATATAAAAATTAAAATCCACTGCTGGATAGCTGAAAAATTTTCAACTTATTCTCCACAGAGAAATGCCAGTGGTTAAACACAAACTTAGGCCAACATCAGCCACTTGATTTTTCAGAACATAGTCAATGAACAATTTAAACCACTGGTCCCGTTACCTTGCAAAAACAAACAAATATCCATATTATGTACAGGAAATAGAAATTCTGGGAAAAGTGCCCATTTTTTTTTAAGCCTAAAAAAAAAAAAAAAAGCACCGCTTCTTTCTATCATTCTTTCTTGGGACATGGAATCAATACAATAGCTTATCTATTTGAATATTTTCTCTACTTTATTATATCTGATTTTCATTAATACCCAAAGGCATTATCTTTTTCTGTAAACAGTTAATAAATTATAAATAGAAAGAATAAATCTTAAAGTGTGAGAAACCAATTGCCTTTTGCCTTAAGAATATATTTACATAAACATAGAAGAACATTATTGTAGAATCTGGCCTTAGTTACCATAATTTAGTGAAGATGAAATGCACCCTCATGGTTATGGTTTGATTCACTAAAACTCTCTTGTTACTGCTGAGTATTCTATATAATTCAGTTAGAGCTCTATCAAAATATCACTCCCCAGCCCCACTTGGAAGGCCAAGTCCCTTTTTCCTGCCTGAAAGGTACAACTGGCTGAGATGGCTAGAAGTGGATGCTTAGATTTTTTTTCCTAAAACTTAAAAGATAAGAAGATTAGAAGAAAATCAGAAGCCAGGCTAGGCTGGTATATAAACTTTAGAAATTAGCTTGGCAAATATATTCATGACCTTAGATTTGCCCCATTTTTACTTTAATTTTTGTATCCATTAAATGCATGTGCATAAAGGATAATGTGATTATTGGCATATTTAAAGTCCCTGAGTCACTGGTAAGAATGTGTTTGGTTTTTTTTTTTTATGCAAAAATTTTCAGTAACATCATTTGAATATTAAGTGTCCAAGAATATGACAATGCTCTGTAACACTACAAATTTATATCAGACATAATGTGCATTTTTTCTCTGAAATATTAACCAAATGAGCTCTGGGTCCAAAGTGCAGTATAATTATTTATATCATGTATTTAAATTCTATACCCACTGACAGCTTTCAGGTCAACAGGGAAGAACAGATTGTTGCTTCCTTAATCTGCGCTCTATTTCAGTGGTTCAAAAACTTGGGTGACCCTGAGAATCGTCCAGGGTGCTTCTTAAAAACAGATGTGTGGACCTGGTCCCAGCTGTATTTGGTGCAGCCCATGTGGCAGTTCTGAATGAATCAGGCTTGGGAATCAGTGCTGTCAAGTAAATGTCATTAGGACAACCGCCCAGAAAGTCACTATTAGATCATTTTTTTATAATACTGGGGTAGCATAACTTTTTGAACCCTAAGTGTAGGGTTCACATACTCAAATGTTGATAATGTTCCATCAAAATGTAAACACATTTCATCTTTTACAAAGTCAAAATATTCCCAGTGGGACGTGATGGTCTAAAATGCCAAAATCTTTCTATTGACGAGCTCAGCCTTCAGCACAATCAGATCTGAGGATGATGGTCTATGTCTAACATAGCTACTAAGATTCTGGACAAAATCTATGACACATGTCTGTCCTATCTATCTATCTGCCACTGCTATTTGGGTCCTTTGGGTAGCTGAAGGCTAAGAGCACAGGACTGGGGGTTACAGGAGTAACTAGGAAATACAGGCTGTAATCCCATCTCTGCCTTTAGTTAGCTCTGTGCCTCTGGGGCAGGTCACTGCATCACTCTGGATTCAAGTTCCTCATTTGTGAAATGAGAGGCAGAACTAAATGATTTCTAAAGACGATTACAAGGCTAAGAGTCTGTCCAGAATCCATGGAAGCAGGTTATTCTTCTCATTTCTTTGCATTCTTCTCATTTCACTTGGGTATTTATATAGCAATCTGCTCATCTCCAAACTGTATAGTTAGAGCCGTCAAGTTGTACAGATACCAAGATGCTTAAATGACTTAAAGAAAAAGGTACAGTATATTGTGGCGGGGGGGGGGGGAAATCTGTGATTTTTGCTTTTAGTATCCTCATGATAAAAAAAGAGCTAGTAGTTACCAGTTCATTTAAATTCAAACACATTGCCATGTGTGAGTTAACTAAGTGCCTCTGATAAGGTTTCATTTCAGAATTGGTATATAAATACCAAGTATTAACTTTAGCAGGAGGTTAAGAGAAGCCATGATTCTCTACTCCCCACGCAATAATGCTTATCCTGGGATCTCAAAGGTCTAGTAATGTGCATTAATTTTCCTAACGACTTAGTGATGTATGTAAGTATTATTACCCCATTTTGCAGATAAATAAACAAACTCAAAGATTTGAAGTGGGTTTCCCAAGTCCTCAGGAGTTGGAACAACCCTATTAACAGCTTACAACTTTCCATTCTCAGCCCCTTCTCCCAGATTCCTCAAAGCTTTGTGGCCTCACAATGAGAGGTCTCTGCTACCCCTTCATGAAAATACTGCTGTTGTAAACCCAGTGCACTGGGAAGGGAAGCCATCCATGATGTGGGGTCGCCGTGTCTGATGTCCAGAAATAATACTGCTAACATTTTGTTGGCTATCCTCCTGAACAGTTATTCCTGTAGGAGATCTTTATATTTTATAGATAATAACCCTTTATTATAACTGGAAGTATTTCTCTGCTGTGTGCATGTGTGTGCCTAGTCTTTCAAATGTATATATGGTTTTACGGGTTGCTTTCTGGTGTAGAAGAATCCTAATTTTTCTATAGTCAAATTTATCATTTTTCTCTTATGACTTATTATTTTTCTTTTTTCTTTAAAGATTTTATTTATTTATTTGTCAGAGAGAGTGAGCAAGAGCTAGAGAGTACAAGTAGGGGGAGCGGCAGGCAGAGGGAGAAGCAGGCTCTTCACTGAGCAAGGAGCCCAATGTGGGACTCGATTCCAGGACCCTGGGACCATGACCTGAGCTGAAGGAAGATTCTTAACTGACCGAGTCACCCAGGCATCCTGACTTATACTTTTCAAGATAGTTTGAAAGACCTGACCCAGCCCAACATTATAAAATTATTCATCCATACTATCATCTCATATTATTATGGCTTTTAACATTTTTTGACATGGAAATCTTTTAACTCTTTGGAATTTTTATTGGTATGAGAAACAAATGAAGATCCACTCCCTCCCAAGGATGCATTCCTCACGTTTACCATTTTTTTTCCATTTTTTTCTCTCTGATTTGACATGTTATCTTTATAATATACCAAATATCAATGGTTCCATTTTATATCTCTATGTAAAAATGTTAAGCAAGTGTATAAATCCTTGGCATGCATAAAACATTTGCTTGAACTTCTTAATCCATGTGTGTGAAGTTAGGTAGGGAATAACATGGTACCTACAACATTTTAAAAAGTAAAAAAAAAAAAAAAATGGAAGCAATTTTGTGTTCTTGGATTTTTGCCTGCCCCAATGGTTGGAAGTAGGTACAGAGGATGGGGAAATGTTTAGGTTTCAAGAGGCTGCAGATTGGAGATCAGTGTTTCTGTGTGTTCTCTCATGAAGACCTCAGTTCTATTGAATTGAGAGAAAAGAGAAGTTAAAGAGGCATAGGTAAATTTGTCCAAGATTAGGTAGACATTTATTGAAGTAAACAAAGATTGGTGACTTGTTTTTAATAGCAGCAGTTGAGACTCCAAGAAAGAATAAATACCTGATTCTAAACATATCAAACTTTTTATGATTTAACCACAGGTCTACCTGAATGAAGTAGAAAAATGAATATCCAGTGATGTCCCTACTGTCCCTCCTCCCCATGAGAGTCCTGCTCCCTATCACTTTATCTTTCCTAAGGAACAACTCTGACCGTGTCATTTGTCAGGATTAGCCTCCATGCCAAGGAAACAAAACCAGCTATAGCTGACCCTCGAACATGGGTTTAACTACACAGTTCTGCTTATTTGCAGATTTTTTTTTACAACATACTACAGTAAATGTTCTTTCTCTTCCTTATGATTTTCTTAATGACATTTTATGTTCTCTAGCTTACTGTTTTATAAGAATATACAAAATACATGTTAATCGACTGTTATATTATCAGAAAGACTTCCAAACAACAGAAAGAGAAGAGTAGTTAAGTTTTGGGAAAGTCAAAGTTACATGCAGATTTTCAACTGTGGGGGGTCAGTGCCCCCAATCCTCATCCTGTTCAAGGGTCCACTGTACTTTCACAGACACTTAGGGCCTTTCACAGTCTGATTCCAAGCTATGCTCTCAAGCACACTTTCCACATATCCCATTCTGCTTGCCACATGCTGACCCTAGCTGATCACCCATGCCTCTCTGCTCAGTCTGGTCCTTCAGTCTGGAATGGCTTCATTCTCTTTACCTGATCAATGAAAACATTTTCAGGTTCCTCAGACACTACTAGCTTCACGAGAAATTCTCCAATTCCCTAGGTGAAATTAAATCTCCCTTTGTTTTATATGAATGTATATAAAAACAGTAATATAATACTACCTTGCAATGCCAAATTTTGTATACTTGTCTCTCTCCTCCAGTGGGCAACAAACTTTGAGGCTGGAGTCCATTTTTTTGTTCACCATATCACACTAAGGGTCTAAACACCTGATGAATGTGTTCAATTGAACAGTTAATTTTGAAGAAAGAATTAGAAGGTTGAACAGTAGATTCTTTTACTCAAGATATTTATTATGACACAGATGCCCTTCCTGTGGGAATCAATGCACAGTATCTAATGAAAATAGAAAAGAGAAAAAAAGATGGTTTCAATCTAAGTATAGTACCTCAAGTTCTTAATACCCATTTGCCAAAAGGAAAATTGTCAGAATAATACAACTGCAATAGTTATAAAAGATTGGGGTTTTACAGAGCATGTGTGAAAGCTAAGAAATGTTGGGACTTTCCAAGTTGCCACAGAACAAAATCAATTAGATCATTTTGATGCCAGCTACCATAAAGGATGGCCAACATAGAACATACGTATAATATTTAGAGCTGTGATCTTTCCCAAGTGATTTCATCCACTCCTGCTATGGATAGGTGAGAAGAATTGGCATTTGTAGAAGTTACTGAGAGCCACTTAATAAATTCACCAAATCAATGTTCTTTTTATTCTAAAGCTAAGTTCCAAAGCAAAATGTAAGATGACATCCATTTTAGGGTCACTAGCTAGACTGAAAAATGAGTCTTACAGGCATACAAAGGGAACTGAGTTCTGTCCTAAATCTTACAGATGTACTCAGGCTATCATTTTTTATCTCTGTCAACTGTCAAATAGAAGGTAAAATGGAGACAAGATTTAGATTCTCTCTCTCTTTGTACTTTTAATGTGTCAGGCACTCTTCAAAGTACTTAACATATATCAAATGTGTTTAATTCTCTTACAACATTATCAACTGGGTACTGTTATTTTTCCTATCTTACAGATAAAGGTGAAGACACCAAAATGCAGACAAATATTAAATAATGAAATCAAGAGTAGGACCCGTATATTTTGGCCCTCAAATCCACACAAACCCTGTGCTGTTCAAGGAGATTATGTCTTCATATCTCCTCCCACCCCAATATTTATCCCTTCTATGCCATGTTCATAGCTCATTTACCAGGCACACCACTCTATGATTATTTTAATAACAGTATTGTTAACCACTTCCCCAAATTTAGATAGTGTTTTACTTTGGAAGGACTCCAAAACAGTCCAGGTAAAGAGATGCAAAAATGCACACAGATAAGATCATCTCTCCTAGCATTACCTTTAATTTGCATTTAAATTTTTAGATTACAAAATCATGTGATATTTAGAGACAAAAAGTGAAAAAAAAAAATTACATGCTCTCTGTAAGCAAACTTCTCAGAGAGAATTACTGTTAAGTTTCCATGCTCTTTCTCCTCTCTTTATGTATGTATTCTATAAACAGTTGGGATCATTATGTGTGTGTGTGTATACACACACACATATACACACACATACGCATATCATATTATATATATATACACATATTATATATATATATATAATATGATATGCGTATGTGTGTGTATATGTGTGTGTTTGTGTGTGTATTTAACTAGTTATCATACTATTATGAGCATTTTTCCATGTTAAGTCTTTCTACCACTCAACAGCCTGGGTCAAAGGTTACAATTTAAGTCTCCTGATGGGTGTAGAATCAAGTTGTTTTCCAAAAGGGTGGCATAAATTGCATTTGTAATGACGATAAAGGACCACAATATTGAGGATTAACTTTTCCAATTGTACAAATAAAAAGAAACTGTTTTCTTATTTTAAATATGAATCCCCCAGATTATGAGTAAGATTAAATATGTTTCAATACGTTTAGTAGCCCTTTGCATTTCTTCTTTGAATGATGTGTTAATGTCCTTTGCTTTCTCCTCCAATCCCTACCCCACTGGAGGAGTAGTGTTTTCCTTATTAATAAGATATTAACCCTTTGACATTTTTGTCACACACTTTCCAAGTTTCTTTGCTCTTTTAGTATTGTATATATTGAAATAAGAACTCTGATTACTTTAGTACATAAAAATTACTTCTTCTATGTCATTTATCCCAGAACCTAGAGGTAACCACTGCTAAATTTTGGTATATTCTCTTCCAAAGATACATATTCCACACAACTCTGTACTTATGATAGCATACATTAAAGATATATTTGTTAAGTATATATATATGTGTCTATGTAAATATATGCATATAACTATTTTTATGAGTATATACTCAAGTCATTGCATGTATTTTTTTTAAACACTGTTTTTAAACTGTTACATAATATTGTTGAATTAATTTAGCCATTTCATACTAACTGGGTATACATTTGCTTCTATTTCTCTTTAACCCTATAACCTTAGTTTTTATTTATTTTTAAAGATTTTATGTATTTATTTGACAGAGAGAGAGAGAACGATAGCACAACCAGGGGAACGGGCAGAGGGAGAAGGAGAAGAGGCTCTCCACTGAGCAGGGAGCCCAATGTGGGGCTCCATTCCAGAACTCTGGAATCATGACCTGAGCCTAGGGAAGATGCTTAACCGACTGAACCACCCAGGTGCTCCAACACTATAACTTTAAAGCAAAAAGTACTATATTATGAACTAAAATACATTATTAGAAGCTGAATCATTCAATTAAAAGACATTCAATGTTTTAAGGGCCAATAGATATTACTACATTAATTTCTGGATATTTTACCTGTTTATCTTTAGACTAACAACGTAAAACAGTGTAAGTTTACCTAACCACAACGTCATTAGCAGCTACTATTATAATAATTTTCATAGTTTAGGGGAAAACTACACAAACAAAATTAACTTCCTTCTATTGCTATCATATATTATTCATTAAAACGAACATATTCCTCTCCATCCCCCTTGATTGCTCTGCTTTGGAAATTGCAAGTCTTTAAATCAAAGTAAGTTATATTTGAAGACTGGTATGTTCATTTAGATTTTTTGAACCTTCATCTATAAAATCAAAATATCACACCATTTTGTAACATTTAACTTCCTAACCAATCCTAGGACACTAATTAGCTTACAGTAAGTTCTAAATAGATTTAAGTACACTTTTATCCTTTTATTTATTCACATCTGTAGTTCTGTACATGGCTACTGGATACCTTCTATAAATTCTTATTTCCATAAATATTAGATTTTTTTTGTGTTTCACTAACTTTCATTTTTCTCCTGTCATAGCCTCCAAATGGCTGCTGCCAGAAGGAATAGGTCTGCAGTCAGTTGTCAATTTGGAATATTGGAAGGAGCTCTGGAGTCACCAGCAGAAACCTGGAGTGTAGGTCTCACCTCTGTGTTTTTAAGTGAGTCCTTTTTTTTTTTTTTTTAAGATTTTATTTATTTATTTGAGAGAGAGACCATGAGAGAGAGCACGAGTGAGGAGAAGGTCAGAGGGAGAAGCAGACTCCCCATGGAGCTGGGAGCCCAATGCGGGACTCGATCCCGGGACTCCGGGATCATGACCTGAGCCGAAGGCAGTTGTCCAAAAAACTGAGCCACCCAGGCGTCCCGTGAGTCCTTTTTTTTTAGCATATGTGCTGCCGAAGCAAGCACGCTGTGAGTTCTTTTTTTTAATGGATAGATCATGAACAAATATTCATTCAAGCTAATTGCACAACATATCACCCTTCCTTCTGGTTCCATACTGAAATATATTTCAATACAATACCAGCTTTTAAATGATTTACCCTACTTAAAACTGTAGAAAGGTAGTCTACCTTGGCTTTAAGAATCATGCATAGAAAGGCATTATTCCAAGAGTCATAGACTTTGGGTTAAGCACTGGCTCTGAGAGTAAATGGGTTATATTACATAAAACAGAACATTTCCTTGTCCATTTTGCAGTTTTCCAATCTATTCACTGGACTTAGTTTTGCTATACATTTGGCATCTTGTATTATTATAATTCTAGTCTCCTTGAATTTTGGGTTTGTCTATTTAGCCATAATCTGAATTTTACTATTGATGAAGACAGACAACATCCCTATCAACTTTATATTTCACATCTTTTCCTTGTGGTATTTCCTTCCTAAGAAGCATTAGGTAGTTGATTTTATAGACCAGCTCATTTCTACGATGCTTTCAGTGCTGGAGATTTTAAGCTTTACTTTTAGTTCCTCTATTTGTCTATCCTCAGCAAAAATACTGGGTCGCGGGGTGGGGGGGGTGCCTCATTCTTCCTGGAGGCTGTGCTTTGAGGCAACTCAGCTTTCTTTCTTACATAAATTCTCTCCACCCTTTCCAGGAAAAAAGAAAATCCCTAGGCAAAATAAAAAGGAGGTGCATTCACTTTGGAATCCTGGATGGACTCCAGGGGAAAAAAAAAAAAAAATCACACTCTGCCTATTTTAATTCAGACTCTCAGAGAATTCCAATGTCCTTTTAGGGTTTCAACTCGCCTGTCTGCACTTTCCATTCATTACGGATGTTCAACTGGCAAAAACCACTAAAGCTTCGGGAAACAGATTGGACAATCACTGGTTTGTGACTTTGGGAAAACTTGGATGATCCCACTCATGAATCTCCCCTGCAGTACATACATCATTTTTGCTTCAGGGACTGTGGAGAAACGAATGAACCATTCCAGGAGCCCTATTTTCCACTCATCCTCTCTGCTACACTAGTCATACTTGCACTATGTCCATATCTTAAGTGTGAAAAAATGAGGTATGCATATGTGATTTATATATATTTTTTAAGTTCCAGTGTATGTGCCCTGTGACTTGTTGTGTGACCTTGAAGCCTCTCTGATTTTCAGCCCCACAGAAGTGCAATAAAGTGTTGGCCAAGTCCTAGGGGATTTCTAAGTCCTTTCTTGGCCTCTCAAATTCTCCATAGGCTTCTAAGGGACACTAACTACTCTCTTACTGTACAACAGTTTAAACAATGTCTGCTTGGGCAGAAAACAGCTCTTTATCACAATATGAAACAAAGCCACTTAAAAAAAAAAAAAAAAAAGTTAGGATGCTTAAGAGAAAAAAAAGGAAGCCTGAAGCCCTAGCTGAATCCCGGATCACTATCCCTGCCACCTCCAGCAGAGGGGCGGAGGTAACTTAGGTATGACAAACCGTAGTGCTTCCCCAAACTGGCAAAGCAGCACGTACTGACTGCTCTCCTAGACACCAATGCCACCAGGCTGCTGTAATCTTCACTCTGCGATAGGCTATCAGAGAAAGATACCTGTCTCTGGAAACCATTTCCATTCATCCTAAGTATAGTGTATAGGAGGCCTTGATCCAAAAATAATAATAATGAAGATACAAAAAAGAAAAATAATAGGGGCACCTGAGTGGCTCAGTTTATTGAGGATTGGACTCTTGATTTCAGTTCAGGTCATGATGTCAGGGTAATGAGATAGAGCCCTGCAAGGGGCATGGAGCCTGCTTAAGATTCTCTCTCTCCCTCTCCCTCTGCCCCCCTGTAAAAAATTAAATAAATTAAATAAATTAATTAAATTAATTAAAATAAAATTAAAAATAAAGATGAAAACATGATTCCCGGTATCATTTTTGTCCCAAGGACCCTGAGTACAGATGAAAGTGAAGCACTCATGGTATTGGAAGGCAGAACCTAGACAATAAGGTTGGACGTGAACCCTAGGGACTTTTGACCAAAATGGAAAACCGAATACAACTTTAAGAGGACTTTAACATGTTGTGGTAAGAACCCTATGATAAATTCTGGCTTTAAAATAGCCTATATTTCTGTCTACGATAGTTATTGACACAGTCTTATTAATGAGCAAAGACGGATGCAATAGTTTGGAGCTATACTATAAGAGCATTAGGTATTAGCATGCTTTGCAGCTTAAGAGCATGTAGATGTTGTACTTCATAATTTGCAACTCTGTGCACCCCGGTTCCTCTATTCTCTCCAGCAGGCAAACTCCAATGTGTTGTTCAACACCCACAGGACAGGTTTCCTCTGTTTGCTTCAACACTTGAGGGACTGTTTCACACCCAGCATTGTGGTGGCATCGATGGGTCATTTGTCCTCTCTAAGCAGCCCAGTCATTCCCAGCTCGGAATTACCCGGTCCTAGCAATACCTGCATGATTGTAGATCTCATCTCATTACTTTCGAGTTCTGTTTCCATGAATCTCACACTAAAATATGAGCTGGAGGACAAGGGTGATGCTCACTATAGTTCTGTACTTCCTCCAGCTTGGAGAGTATGCATCATAGGCACTCAAATTCTGTTTGTCAGATGACTACTCTGGTTTGATCCCTGAGATACATCTGGGCAGCAGGCATGGCCTTATTACCTCCAATTCTCAGATAAGGAAACCAGGTTTCAGAGGCCTTCAATGTTAGATTCAAGTTCACACACCCACTGTGCTTAAGGCTGTAGGAACTTTGCGCCACGCAGGGAGCCCAGTCAGAGAAGAGGCTGTCTGCTCACGCGCATGCCCCAACAAGGGGGAGGGATTTGGTCTCTGAGCAAATCAATTTGTTTGCCTGCGCTGCAGGAGAAAGAAGAGGTCTTGTTGCCACTAATGACTCCCAAAGATACTTTCCTACTTAGCAGCTTTTTTCCCTTAATGTTGATCTCTTGAGCTTCCTACTGTTATAGACATAATAAACTGACTTAGTTGCAGCTTCCCAAGCCTGATTCACCACTCGATTAAAAAGTGGTGCAACCTAGTAGGTGTGCCTCTGTGAGCCAGGTGGTTAAGCCAGATCTTCTGGCCTCCAGAGGCCACTGGTTTGATGTTGTAAGAAAACATTACCTGCATCCATCTTTACCTGGACAACTCTGCAGCAGTGGTTATTGAAAGATTTAAAAATAAAAGAGAGAGAGAGAGAGAGAGAGAGAAAGATTTAGGATGAATGCTGCATCTAAAAAATACAGGCAATTTCCAGCAAAGACAGGAATTTACTTTAGGATTAAAATATATGTAGCTTAAAAGTAAAGAGAAACTAAGTATTAATAGCCTCCTAGTAACAATGCAGAAACCAAGTCTTCAGAAGGGAACCAGAAGAGTTCAAATCATTGTATTCAGATCACAGAAAGATACATGTGGCAATGTCAGGTTCCATTAAAAATAATCTGAACTGGGCGCCTGGGTGGCTCAGTGGTTAAAGCCTCTGCCTTCGGCTCAGGTCATGATCTCAGGGTCCTGGGATCAAGTCCCGCATCGGGCTCTCTGCTCAGCAGGGAGCCTGCCTCCTCCTCCTCTCTCTCTCTGCCTGCCTCTCTGCCTACTTGTAATCTGTCTGTCAAATAAATAAATAAAAAAATAATAATAATCTGAACACACACACACACACACACACACACACTATGGAGTAGTCCCAACAAAATAAATGTAAAGGTGAAGAATTATTTGTAATTCAGGTGCCAAATGAATGAAACAGGTATACTAAGCCCATCTTAATGAACTCCTTATGCTCTCTTAAGTATTCCTTTTTGTTCACTGGGCTTTGTAATTCAGATTCCCTTCAGGGTAAGAGGGTTAAGATACAGTGCTAAAAGGCTAAATCAATGACAGTATACATGGTGTGTCCTCAATCTGTAAGATCATGAGCAAACCAGGACCCTGATGCTTCCTTCTGAGCATGTTTTTAAAAGATATATTCAGCATCTCCTCTCCCAACTAATTCCTGAAATGGTCCATCGTCTTTCAGTTTTTATTTGCAACCATAGTGAATTCTTAGTCAAGGTCAATAGCTAGAAGGCTGTGCAGATAGCTAAAACTCATGCATGATCCTCAAACATGAGACCACCTTCCTTTCTCCATCTCCACTGTTATTCTAGAAGGAAACAAGTCAAAAATGCTTATCAGGATACATCACTGGGAAAATTGTCAAATTTGATTTTTACCTCCTTTCCCTTCCTAACTGGGCAATCCAAACAGAAAAATAAAAGTCAAGGCTAGTTTAAATAGTTAAACATTAGTTGAGTCCAAGATTAAGTCCTAGATCCATGTTAATGCCAGAAGGATATGAGAGACCAGTAGAAACTACTTTATTTCTCCTCACACATACCTGCACATATACACATTTAATTTCTAACATTAACTGAATACTTCATTGTACATGGTCTTACAATAAGACCCAAAAAAGAACAAGAATCTGTGCCTGTCCTCAGACTGCCTGATAGAATGGAAGGGACATCTCCGAAAAGAAAAGAAAACAAAACAACAGCAATAAAGTTTATAAAGTCAGGAGGAAATGTATATAAAACAGAAGCTAAATAAAATAAATGCTAAGTGTTAAGTTACAAGTAACAATTCTATGGAAATAAGGGAGAAGGAATGATTAATTCCCAATGAGGAGAAATGGAGTTGAGTCTTATTACCATTGGGCAGGAATTGGAAGGAAGACAAAGAGAAATAAGGCATTCCTAAATTAAAATAACAGTAAGGGACAGAAGACAGAGACAAAACATTCTGTATTCAGAATAATAAAGTGAAGTTAGGTGAGCATGGATGGACTTGGGAGATGGGAGGTAGAGTAGGAAACATGTACTGGAATAAGACTGGTGAGCTTGAATTATTTTTGTCTTTCTCTTGCATAAGGTAAGTAAGCTGTTATGACTTATAATTTATAAGTTAACTTCCCTGAAGATAAAGGTATTGGCTAGATCACCTCCTATTTCCAATGACTCTATTTTTCTAACTCCTTCGATTAAAAATTGGAAAACTTCACATGAATTGAAAGAATATCAAAAAGATTCTAGAATTAGACGGAACTGTCTTCTGCCATTGCTATCACCAAAGATTAACATCGACTGCTCTTCTCTTTCTCATCCTCTCCAGAGAAGTGTGCCTGCCAAGTCCACCCAACTGTCACAACAGCATTTGCCCTCTGACCTTCAGCAAACAATGCACAGAATGCCTTTTTAAATGGCTAGTTGCTACACACTTGTTTCTTTAAAGAAGGACCTGCAAGGCTAATTAGAGAGTTCAATGTTCTGCCCATCTGGGGCTAACATTTACATTTAAAACTGTAAAGCAAAACTAGTTCTCCTAATAGACCCCCAGTCCTGGAGGACTCTAATCCAGTAGGGGCTATCCTAGGTTCTCAGGATAATTTAGAGATTCAAACACAAGGACACAATTTTTTTTTTTTTTTTTTTTTTTTGGTCATATGCTTCTCTAAGTCTATGAGACTCAGTAGTTAGCAATCAATTAGGCATTTGCTCATAAATTCTTTTCCTATTATTTCCTAGGACCAGAAGTGGACACACCCATAATGAGGCCACTTTCTCTTGTGCCTCAGCAAGAAGAACAGGGAAAAGAGAAAGAGCTCTGCCATTTTCTCTGGGAGGGAAATGTGGTATTCCAAAGGTAAGAATAAAAGAGAATGCCTGGCTTGCAGTGACAATGATATGAGCAGTAATTCTAAGCACTGGTAGAAACAGAACTAAAAAATCTGACATGATTAAGAGACTCTAGAACTCATAACCAAACTTTTCTCATTTTAGAGGCTGACAATATAAAGCCCCCAAATGGAATGTATGGGTCCCAGTGCTTGGCAACAATTTTGTGAACATGAAATGGCTCTCCACATTCTTAGTTTTACATTCCTGTTTGAAAGAATTACATTGCCCACTGCACTTAACTAAGAGAAATTACATGTTTACCTTTGTTGCCATGGCTTACTCTCTAAGGGTACTAGAATTACATCTTATATACCCATTCAGCTGCCTCAAGTTCTGCTTTGAAATCAGTTAAGTTTGGGCCACAAAGACAGTTTATCTAATAAATATATTAAGCTACTAGTAAGTATCAACTTCTGTTTCCCCTCTGGTAAAATATTTTCAGAATTAATTTTGGGCCTTCTAAAATGTAAAAGAAATATGTGACCTAAATGAGAAAGGAGAATTACACAGCAGTAGAAACTGAGAACAAGAAGTGTCAGACACGCAGAGAGGTGGAAGAAGTGGCCAAGGATATGGGCTGTCGCCTCACAGAAACTTGGAAGCAAAGTGTGCACTCAAGCAAGTAGACAAAGCTAAATGAAGATGAGGCGAGACAAAAAGTGACGTTAGGATCTCGGTAACTGTGCAGAAGGTAGTCTCTACTCTGCCCTGAAAGGACATAATGTAAAATCTAGCAAGAGCAGCATCCTCTGGGTTTGGGGTTGAAAAAAAAAAAAAAAAAAGGAAGGAAGGAAGGAAGGAAGGAAGAAAGAAGAAAGCAAGGAAGGACGGAAGGGAGGGAGGAAGGGAGGGGACTGACTTGGGGGAGAATGATGAGTTTGGAGTCATAAAAACTTAACCTACATATTAAGCTAAATCAAGTGGATTCAGGTCACGGTAAGTGATTTCTTTATACATAGTTTTTAACTCTATTTCCTCTCTGTAGAAAGGTTTGTACTTAAAAATGGGTGTTGAGAATATATTTGATGACAGTATTTACTGATTTTATATAGCATTTCATCATAGCAGACTAATGTGTCCTATCTGATGCTATATCTAAATGCACTTTGAACTTGGCTCGGAGAGCAATGGCTCCAAGTCAAAAGGTGGGCCGTAGAGTCCTGGTTCTGATACTTGCTACATCTGTGGGCTCGATGAAACCCTGAAACTCCATTTCCATATTTATGACATGAGGACATCATGACCATATTACCTCACTTATAAGGTACCTATGAGGACTGTCAGATAAGAAAAAAGAGTTGGGGCTCCTGGCTGGCTCAGTTGGTGAACATGTGACTCTTGATCTTGGGCATGTGAGTTTGAGCCCCACACTGGGTGTAGAGATTACTTAAAAAAATAAAAAGAAAGAAAGAAAAAGTGTTTTATAAACCTTAAAGTGGAAGGGAAAATAGAAGAGATTATAATTAACCATTAGTGTGTTAAGATCGCCAAAACAGTGATACGTTTAATATCCACATGTTGTCTTTATCATACTCCTTCCCCAAACACACACATGTATGCACAATCTCTTTCACATTTTATCTGTAACTATCTCAACTTGAGAACCATCAACTCACAAAAGAATTCAGTCACACTGAAATATGGCTGGAGAACACTATTAAATATACATAGTTCTTTTTTATCTTCTGCCAAGTATGAAATTTGTTTTAAAGGAAATACTGTTTGTTAAAAGAAAGCAAATTTGTCTTTAGACAAACCATAAAATGTGAAACAGTTAGCCATGAATTAAGTGGATTTTTCTCTTTTTTTCCACATCCAGTGGAATTTTTTTTATCTTCAGGGGACACAGACTGGATGGATCCATGTCCTCGTTCCTTCCCAAGGTTATGCCAGTTACTTACATATTGTAATTATGGAGCTAAATGCCAGACTGCATGGGTGGTAGGATCTGATGACCCTGAAGATCTCTCCCAACCGTAAGATTTCTATGACTGACAAACAAACAAACAAAAACAAAAATGTAGGGAGCGCACAACATACATAAACTGGCAATAAAAATGGAAGGATGTTCAACACTATTTTTAGTGGCACTTAGTATTTATGTTTGGTCATTTAATGTCTAGAAAACAGTTGTAGTCTCTGTTAAATAGGGAATAAAGTTAACTACAAAAAGTTGTGACAGCCGGTATTGTTCTCTAACTCTGCTAGGAACTGGCTTCAGAATTTTGACTCACTGTCTGCTAAAAGGAAACACTTTCAGCTTGGCCAGTCACCCTCTTTGTCTGAATTAACAAGATGTGTACAAAATTAATGACGGCATATTCAAAGAGATCTTTAACTGAGCCCATCAACCTCATTAAACACAGCTTCGCTTCACAATAGTTTCTTGGAGCCGTGATGGCCTAAAGCTGTCTGAAAGATTTACTGTCTAAGGACTTTGACCTAAAATAAGATTTACAAGGGAAATTTTTGAGGAGTAATATAAATGCAAGAATGAGAATTACTCAAAGGGAGTGAGTCTGACATGACCAGAAGGGATTAAAAAAATACAGTAAATGCCTTAGTTGGTACAGTAGAAGGTTTTTTTTTTCAGATCCAAACGTTGTAGGGGAAAGTGCATACAGATCATTGCATCAAGATCAAGATAACTTTTAGAGAGATTGCTTCATATCCTGGTGGCTTAACTTCCCAGAAAAAAGAAGAAAAACAAAAAATCTTTACCACTGGTTTTCCTTAGGAAATCTTTTCACTGATTTATGGATTGTAGAGGCGGCCACCAAGTAAGAGACCCCATTCTCTCTTTACATTGAGAGGCCTTGATGTTTGAGGATACAGCTGCCTTCAGATGCTCAGATAAAAGACACTAAGTGCAAAGTAGCAGTATTATCTACTTATTACCCCACTTATCTGCTTATTTCTTCCTTGAAGTCCTACTTCTGTCTGCAATATCAATCACTTCTCCGGCAGCTTGTCTCACTACAAAGGGAGGATTTGATCCCCTGCTTAGCCCTCCACAAGCAGCAGACTCGTGCAAGACTAATTCATTACACCACCAAGGCTGCAGGACAAGATTATGTGGGGGGGTGGGTGTGCTATGCTCTTACAGCACAATTCTTGGAAACGATGCAGAAATTCAATCTACTATTCCATTGAACATGGTAGTCTAGGCACTAAACTTGGCATTGAATAAGCACCAAACACATTACAGGAAGTCTTGATACTTTCTCCAAATAAGAATAAGCTGTGGTTAGGCAAAATGGCAATGTGAGAGCAACTATTTCACATTATCAAAAAAAAAAAAAACAAAAACAAAAACAAAAAACAGTCTCAAGTTGGTACACAGAGCTTGGTGAAATACAGAGTTAGTTTCAAAAGACAGTATATAGGCACTCTTTTTCAACAGAGCACATCATAACATAGTGCAAACAATCAGGACATGTGGATGCTAGGCTGGCTTCGTCACCAACTGGCTATGTAATCTAGGGCTTGTCACTTTACTTCTCCAAGCTCATTTCCTTTGCTGGCCAAAAAAAAAAAAAAAAAAATTAGCTATAAGATGATCTCTATAGCTGGTTCCAGCACCAACATCTTAAGAGAATGCATAAAGTGTTAGGTTATAAAGAAAAACAAGCTGGCTTGCCATTATATCCAAAATGGGTTTTCTGCCTGGGAGGTGATACATAAAAGTTTGGGCCAGGCTCAAGAAGAAAATTAGCAGACAGTGTTGAACTCTTAGCTGATTTGAACTCCTAGATTCATTATAAAGTTTCATTTAACTGTCTTCATTAGTTGCTCTTAGTACATCAAAGGAGTGTTTCCAAATCCTTACAATTAGCCATGTAAACAAGGGCACAATTTATCACTTCACCGTGCTCAGCAAACAAAGTTTCCGATACACTATCACATCCTACTGAGGATAATATTCCCACTAACACCTTAGGTTGGGCATACAAATATTAAATGGGGTCTTATACAGTGAAAGGTTTCAATACATTTTAAGAAGTGAATCAATCGATGAATTTGCTGAATATCAATGAGAACTGACCCTACTTTTCAACGTTAGCAGACATTGCCCAGACGTTTTCTGTTTTAGTTGAATGAGAGCCAAGATCTCATTCTCCGATAACCAAGAAAGCAACCAAACAATCCTTTATTTGGTCCTAGGTAGTGCTTACACTATTGACTATGCCCAAATACTCAACTCGGGAAGTCTAAAAAAGAATTGTAATAAAAAGAAGACAAAGATGAGTAATTAAAGAAAATAAAGGTTTCTTCAAGGCCAATCAGGTGACCAATGTTGAAAATCTCTTTCATGGTTAGCTTTATTATCAATATTGCCTGTAGGTAGAGTACGAAACAATGTTAAAAAACATGCATCTTTGGGATCCTATTCTTTTAATTTGGAGCTCCAGTACAAGAGCCACATTTTCAATTGTTTAACAGTATGAAATATTATGGGTGCTTTTTATTTAGACATACATACTAACCTGTTCATTAATGAAGTTAAATTGCTTTTAATAACATTTAATTACACCAAAATCCAAAGAGTTAATGTACTTATAATGGCATGAGATATACATTACATGTTGTGAAGATTAAGAGTGATAATGGACATGAAATAACTTTTTTTTTAAACTGCAGAAGGTTGTTCAAACATAAGCGATTTTATTTATTTGTCCGTTCTTGATGAATAGGTATCATTTTCTAAATCCTTATTGCAATTAGCTTTGATTCATTCAAATGAAAACCTCTGACCTAGAACATGATTTATACAGAAGTGACTAATTTCAAGAGAAAACGTGCAACCTTAAACATTTTGTCCTGCCTACCAGTCTTTAGAGATGACTTGCATTAGCCTTTTCAAATTTGCATAAACTCAGAGAAAAATGTTCCTCAAAGAAAAAAAAGAACAACTTTCTAGGCACAATACTTTTTGATAATTCCCCAAATGCCAAAACTTCTGTTGCTTGATTCTGTTGCAAATTGCTTAATAGATGTCAAAGAAGCATTTTAAATTAATATTTACACATTCCCGATGAACAAAAAAAGCAATCGATGGCATATGGAAGTGGTAAAAAAAAAAATTCAACGAGGATGGAGAAGAAATTGTTGGAGGGACTGCATCTAGTTTTCAAGACAATGACAGTAGAGTGATTATGTAGTGTCCTTTCGTTTCTGTGGGGGCATTCAGAACACTGCATCACTTCCTTAGGGAGCTAAGAATTTGATTAAAGAGGTAGGCCTTCTAGACCTCCAGACCATTCAACAAACATTTGCTGAGCAGTGTGTTTCACTAAAGAGGGCCAGGCTTTGCAGTGTGTTTCACAGAAAAGAAAGTATTGATTCCTGCTTTCATGGCGCATCAAGCTTCAGGAACAATCTGTCATAATTTATAAATCACTTTGTGACTGATGATTGGAATCAAATCTATGGTGACAAATTTTCAGCCTTAAAAAAAATGTATTTAGCACTGCCAAATTTAGCATATAAAGTGAGGGATCAAATTGGATAAGATGTTGCTAATTGAGAATAAAATAGCTTTAAAATAAGGATATAAAATTTCTTATGTTCCTGATCAGCTGTCCCTGAAGGTGAATGACACTGAGAAGATCCAGCATGGAACTCCCCAAGGTGGCCACTGCGGAGGACAGCCTATTTGAAGGTCTAAACGGGTACAGCCATTTAAAAAACTCTATTTCTCTTCTGTACATCCCATTAGGGTATATAAATGATCTATAGGATGCATTTATCATAATCATATTTTCACTCAAAGACCACATTACTAGTCCATTAATTCTAAACAAGTTATTATGTTTCAAATGAATAACAACTAAATGGAAAAATACAAAGCAAGGATCAACATGGTTCCTCTGACCACTGGACACATAATCTCTAACCCAAACAGATGGGAGAGCTGGTTAGTCAGACACAAATTACAGCTAAAATAGAGGAATAGATCATAACATCCATAACACTGGTTTCCATCCAATATTCTCAAAGGGACTGACTAGAGATAACACTTCATGAGATAAAATTTCACTTTTCTTTTTACCCAGGATAAATTTCTACTCTTCTATTCAATTTGATCATTACATAAGATCAAAGTTTTGGAGGATGGTAGAAACTATAATACCTTTAATTTTATACATTTTAAGGGGTGCCTGGGTGGCTCAGTGGGTTAACCCTCTCCCTTCTGCTCAGGTCATGATCTCAGGGTCCTGGGACCGAGCTCTGTGTCGGTCTCTCTGCTCAGCAGGAGGCCTGCTTCTCCTTCTCTCTCTGCCTGCCTCTCTGCCTACTTGTGATCGCTCTCTGTCAAATAAATAAAAAAAAAATATTTAAAAAAGAAAACAATAGTGAGCATTTGTTCAGCACTTCTTAAGGCTAGGTATGATTCTTCATGCTTTAATTTACATAATTTTTATTTATGATGTAATACTTATATTAGCCTATGAGGGAGATGCTATTATTCACATCTTGCAAATGAGAGAAGAAGTATAGGGTGGTGAAATAACTTGCCGTAAGTCACATAACTAGCTCAGGAGGAGATATGGGCTATGGGCTTTGAACAGGGTTTCTGCAGCCACATTAACTTGCTTTGTGTGGAGCAGGGAATGAGGTTCTCTGGCCATCTCTGGGCACATGGTTTTACTTCTCATCAATGTCACTGACTAGGAAGTTGTGTGTGTGTGTGTTGGGGGGATTTTTTTTTTTTTTTTTTTTTTTTTTAGGCCTGCATTTTATCCATTATCTGACTTGAATCCATAGGAACTCTCACCAGGGCATCCATATACCACTGCCAAATACAATTTCAGTACATGCCCTTGTCACAGCCTAACTTGAGTCAACCTTACAATGACAAGTCAACCCACAGTGTGCAGTAGGTGTTATTGGATCATGGGTACTTTTAATGCATATGCTAAATTTGGGATTTGGGGCCAGAATTTTTTTATTGTTTATGATGAAGAATGAAAATAGCTGCTTGAGAACAGTGTTTTGACATTTACATATATATATTTGCTATTGGTCTTTCTGGATTTGGGAGCAATTTGATGACCAGTTATCTAGAAATTTTAACGAAAGTTTAAAAAATAATTTATAACTACTTAGAATCTCTGTGACTCAAGATGTTTTTTAAAAAAGAATCACATAATAAAAATAACACCATTTCTTTCTTCTTGCAATTCAGTCATAAGATAATGGCTTGGTTCTATCACCCATCAGACAATTTAGTGTCCTAGCCTCTGCAAGGTAAAAGTTGTGACTCATGGTTTTCCAACCATAAGCCACTCTTTAGCTAAAACTCTGGATAGATTAATAAGGTTAGTTTCATTCTGTTCTTACAGAAGGATAATTTGAAGTTAAAACCAAACTTCAAATTTTCCAAATCTCAAATGATTATGGGAATTCCTTTAAAAATAAACCCAGCAACTGGGGCACCTAGGTGGCTCAGTGGGTTAAAGCCTCGGCCTTCGGCTTGGGTCATGATCCCGGGGTCCTAGGATCAAGCCCCACATCCAGCTCTCTGCTCGGCAGGGAGCCAGCTTCCTCCTCTCTCTCTCTGCCTGCCTCTCTGCCTATTTGTGATCTCTACCTGTCAAATAAAATAAATAAAAATCTTTTTAAAAAATAAAAATAAACCCAGTAAATCAAATGTCTTTTTTATCCTTTACCATTCAGACTTTCACCAGATAAAGCAAGAAACTCAATTTCTATAACACTATCAACACCATCCCATTACCACTATATAAATTAAGAGATCAGCACACTTTTATTTTTTTTCTCAGTGAATTCAAATCACAAACTATCCTTATTTATTTAAGAACTGTATACAACCAGAATAAGAAAATATTATGTGAATCATTACCACTTGAGATTTTTTAGTATGACCCAGCTGAACAACAGGGTCAGGAAAAAAAAAAAAGAAAGAAAGAAAGAAAGAAAGAAAGTGAAAAAACCCATGGATACCTCAGTTTTTGTTTAATGCTATTATACAGTGAAGACAGGTTTTTAAGTACATACTCCGTAATTTATTAAATTTCTCTCACAGAATATGACCTTTTTTATTTGTCTGTCTGAAGTCATGATTGTTACATGGTAAAATTTGTGTCAGTCCATAGTTCATATCTTTTGCTTCACGCGGTCTTATTTGTCCATTTTAAAATGCCAGCAAGAAGAACATATACTTAATATTTTCATAAAATCTCTCCTACATTGCAAGTTGAGGGATCGACAAGGCGTGTGTGTGGTAAGAAGGGAAGATTACATCAAGAGAGCTTAATTCCTGTCACCCCAAAGACCAGATCCAACCAAGAGAAAAAGTCTTCTATTTAAAAGGTGCAAGGCAACTGTTTTCCTAACTGCTCTTATTTCTGTGTTTGTGTCAAGGTTTGGGGGTGGGTAGGTTTGTGTGTGCATTTTTTTTTTTTAAACCAAAGAAGAGATTTTTTTGTGTGTAAAATTTACCACCGTGTTTTGTTTTTTTAAACATGATTTATGCTTTTAGAGAGGTTCATTTTCAGAAGAAATCTGAATGAGGACACCGTCTGTAGAAAGACATTCCAATGAACTGGTTAGGCGAGTAGTTGTTTGGAAGGAACACTGCCTCCGGGCTCATGAGGCAGATGGAGGTAGCAGTGGAGGAGTGGGGAGTAGCAGAACTCAGTCCCTTCTCCTTTCTCCAGCTCCAGACAGGATTTATATTCATGACTAATCTTCAGGAGCACAGTTCCTCACCACCCACCCCACCTCCACAAAAAGCACTGATGAGGAAGTACTCCTTTTCTCAAAAATGAAAATGTTGCTTTTGTGTTCTCATTTTTGCAAGTCCCACCTCCCCCTTGACCTAGAGAATAGAAGGAAAGGAAACTCTTTAGATGCCATGCCGCATAGTGATGATTTAGGACAGGTTTTGTTAATGTGTGTCAAACAGGGCACATTGGTTTATATGTTTCACTAATGGTTCTGGAAAATGTGTGTGTCTGTGCTGTGTTCCCATCAAAGTCACATAAAGACACAAAAGGACTGGTGGTTTATCTGTTACTAAGGATGAAGGGATGAAGTTAGCAACCAGTCTAATTCCATGCTTTTACACATAAGGAAAAGACTCGGAAGAGGAAGTTATTCATCTATCAACAAAAAGCCAATTAGTGACAGCAGCATGAGGACTAGAAGCCTGGACTTCTGATTCCTAGGCCAGTGGCTTCTCACTGAACCTCAGGACTGCTACAGTTTGGGTGCTTTTCAAGATGTAAGA
Source organism: Enhydra lutris kenyoni (assembly GCF_002288905.1). Lineage (NCBI taxonomy): Eukaryota > Metazoa > Chordata > Mammalia > Carnivora > Mustelidae > Enhydra > Enhydra lutris. Next base: position 2,610,297 of record NW_019154086.1, read on the forward strand.
GATAGTAAATTTACACTATAAACCCTGATCTATCTGCCTATGCCAAAAGACCTCCAAAGAGCTTAATTTTAGACATGATGTGTTAAGTCTTGAATCTAAAGAAGAGGGAACATACTGGAACACAGTGGTTTACCATTTTTGATGATTCACAAAATAGTTTTTTTTCCCCTTCTTCCATAGCCTTCTTAGTTTTCTTTCTATCTGATCAACTTCAAGCAGCTGAGTTGTTTCTTTTTCAAACTAAGCTATTGCTGGAAAGCACAGAAAATACCTTGGTTAAGTGGGGAGTGGACTGTATCTAATTCACTAGCAGAGGTGGTTCATGCCGATTCCGTTTGTCCAGGGCAGCCAACATCACAAAATCCACAATGTTCCACTAAAGTTCAGGTTATAGAAAAACATCTTGATACTCAAACCCGATATCTAAAAGAGAGGGCTATTTTTAAAAGCCATATTTTATAAGGTCATCTAAGTTCTAATTAGGTAGTAACATGCACTGGACTGAAGCATATTCAATTCCAAGACAAATCGTGTGCGTTTTGTATCTAATTTAGTTTCTGATTCACTATCCTATGCCATGGGGGGGGACACAACTGAGATGTTAAAGTACCCGCTCTCTTTCTATCTCTTTAAGAGGGTGTGGTGAGAAAAGCTTTGAATAACATCCATTAAGAGCTCTTCAGCTTCTTGGGAGGATGATAAGTAAATACAATGAAATAAGAACTGTGTGTGTGTGTCTGGTTTTTTTGTTTTGTTTTTGTTTTTCTCCTTAATCTATAGATGAATTATATGTCTTTCCTAAACACAAAGAATAACTTTGAGGCTCCTGGGTGGCTCATTCAGTTAAGAGCCCGACTTTTGGTTTTGGCTCAGGTCATGATCTCAGGGTGGTGACATCCAACCCAGCTTTGAGCCCAGCACTCAGTGGGGAGTCTGCTTGAGATTTTCTCTCTCCCTCTGCCTCCTTCACGGCACTCGCCCCATGCACACACACATTCTCTCTCTCAAAATAAATAAATTCTTTAAAAAAAAAAATCAACTTTGATAGACAAAAAAGATAAAAATGAAGCTCACATCACTGTAGACAATACACTTCTGAGGGGCACTCCAGTTAATCTATGAAAAGGCTTTTACTCTACAAACTAAGTCTGTCTGTTTTTCTCCTACCACATGCACTCACATTGAGATGTTACCTTTTACCTGATGAAGACTCCCCCATGACCCATCTAATCAGAAATAATCAATCCAGCTACTGCTTTTATCAGCCATGTTTTTTTTAATCTTTTTGTTTTTTATCTCTATTCCATTTTTTTTTAATCAACATCATTCTCATTTTCTAGTTAGTAGTCTATTCACCTATTCCCTAAAGTAAAGGCACTCTCATTTTCATCTATGTTCCTACTTTAAGAGCTGGGGAAGAAAAAGTAGATAATGAACAGGACCTCATCTGAAAAGAATGGTCTCATAGAGAGACCCAATCTCTTAGTCCTAACACACCTACTTCTCTTAACACTAAGCACATGACACTGAAGAGTTTGGGGTCACGTGCACGGGCAGGTACCTCCTCACCGCCAGCCACCATCCTCTAGTTGCCCACATTCTGAATCCTATAAGCAGTTCACCAAGACCACCAGGTTAGAATGTATCCCTGTTTTCCCTGACCTGACCCCAATTCAACTATTTGTCTATTTCCTTATTCCCCCTCTTCCCTGTTGGCTTCCAGCCAAATCAAATTGACCTTCCTTCCTTTCGATACACAATTTATCGAAGTCATTTATACATTTAACTCAAGGGGTCTCAAACCAATAGCCCACATTATGTGCTATGAGTCCAGGGAACTTAGGATAATAAGAATAATTTGCATTACTCTAAGTGAGGCAAGTATTCTTCAGTTCTTATTTATCATCATTTCCTGTTCTCCCGCATTGAATGCTTCCCACATGTAGGCTTGTTCCCTAACTCAGATAATTCTCATGGTCTCAAATACTTTCTCTTTCTCCTCTTTCACATGGCCAGTATGTTTCCTAAGCTTTTACATAGACATGATTATCAGAATTCTTGCTGAAGTTTGTCTGTATTCTCCTCTGGTGCTTAACACTTTCTATCTTGATAAGAATTGTTTGCGTCTCCTGTCTGGTAATAAATTGTGAGGTCCTTAGTTATAGAACATACTCTTTACTTATTCATTCATTCCTTAGAATATCTCAGGTATAGAAAGCAGCAAATGTTGGCTAGGTGCAGGATCACTGAGTTGCTTAATGCCTAAAAGTTATGATTCTTTTAGAGTATGATGTGAATACTGTTCCCAAAGTTATAAAGCCCAGCCATCATTGCTGATGACTAAACTGGTCCATTGTCTAACATGGGTACTCATTTGTTGTCTTGTTTATTTATCTCTCAATAGATAAACAACAAATATTTTCTTGGATATGATCATTTAGATCAACTATAACCTAGTTCATTAACTTCCTAACTGTCTCCCCCACTGATTTTAAGTTAGATGTAGTGACAGACTTAGCCCTTTTATTTAAACTTTATACCTTTAGCAGAGTATCTTGAACTTCGTAAATAATTAGCAAATCCCTGTTGAATTGACAAGAATACAAGCTTGAAATTTTAGTCTTTTTGCCAGGGAAAAGATTCTTATGAACCTACAATTTAAGAGAAAACCAGGTATGGGAATTTGTTTGACAATGTCTACTGATAAAGACATGAAGCCAACCACTTAATAAATATGTTTAATTACTTTTTCTAAACTGTTACAGTCTACCTTTTTAATTTCTCAGTGGCATAACCCATTAGAACTTTTCACATGTTTTAAGATGAGTCACAGCTAAAAATGTCTACTTTAAAATAGAGACTGGCCTAGATGTTTCTTCTCTGTCATTATGGCTCTGTCCCCTTGGGCAAGTCACTCTGCACTCAGAACCAAAGTTTCTTAACCTATAAAAATACGTATGTTAAAACACTGGATTGCACCAGTGTTTCTCCAACATCAGAATCACCTGGAGGCCTTATTGAAAGATTGTTGCCCTCCCTCTTCTAGTTTCTGATTGAGCAGATCTGGAGTGGAACCCAAACTATTTGCATCTTTTAAAGTTCCTGATGGTGTTGGCTAGAGACCACATTTTGAGAAAACTAAACTGTTTTGGAGTCCACACAGCTCTGACTTTATCACACGAAAGATTCAAGCCCAGGGATATAAGGGTATCCAATTCCAAAGTCTGGGTTCTGGTGTAGAGAATATTTTATTATGTTAAATTACTGAATGACACCCAAATAAGTGAAATACTATTTAGTAATTAAACTGAAAATGTTTTCTGTGAGTTCTATGAGACTGAATGGATGCCAGAGTATAAGAGCTTTTAAAAGAAATCTGCTTCAAATTTTGACTTAATTTGAAGAAAACTCAACTCTGTGTAGTTTCAAATGCAGGGGAGGGAGCTTAATGGATTTTATAGAATACTAGTGTGTCTTCAAATATTACCTTCTTTTTTTGAAATATAAAAATATAAATCCATGCAAATATTGCTTTTTTCTGCATCAGCAATTGCTCTACTTGGGATTCCTAATTTCCTGTTTCCAGATTTATCATATTCTATAAGTAACAGTAATGACCATCACCACTGAGAGGTGACCTTGTACAAGATGTTGTTACCTGCTTGACATGTCGTGTCTCAATATGCTAAAAAGCTCTTCCCTGGTATGTTACCAATCTCATCATCCTCATTTTGCAAGTGGGTAAACTGAAGCTCAGAAACAAACCAGGATTTAGCCAAGGTCATCCAAGTAGTGAATGAGAGATCTGAATTCAAATGCAGACAGCAGCTACTCCAGAGCCTGAGCTCATCAACACTGTCTCTAATAAGAAAGGGAAAGGCGGGTCTACAAATCCAGAAAGTTAGGTTTAATCCATAGTCAGCCATAAACCCTAATGGACACACTGGAGAATTCTACCCTAATCAACTTGGATATTAGTTTTCTCATCTATTAAAGGAAGGCTAGAGTAGAACTATATCATGTCTACAATAGTAGTCCTAAGTCTACTATTCTAGAATTTTCCAAGTTTTATAGATTAAACAATATTAAATAAACTGGTCACTGAAGGAATGAACAGGTGACTCACAGCATATTACTTCAAACAAATCAGATCCTCTCTAAATCAGCATGCTAGGATTTCAGACTCTTCGGTTTTTAAGAGGATGTAAGGTCAGAATCAGCTCCTGTGTTTCTGCTGAAATCCCTTTCTGTTTATTTGCCCTCTTCAACTTTGTCATTCTGAATGCATACACACTAAGCACAGTGTCTTAAGTAACATTGCTGAGGTTACACCAAAGACAGGTGTTAGGGGAACTATTTCCCTAGGGCTATCATTTCCAACTCTCCCTCCTCAAAAACAGAGGGAGGGGATAGAAGGAAAAGGGTTTCTTTTCAGATTAAACACAGCGACTGCAAACACCTTCCCCTAGGCAATAAATTCTCTGCCAGTGCGTGCTGCAGTTTACCCAAACACCAAAGCAAAAAGCAAACAGCCCCTTTTGTAAGGGAGGAGCTGTCACCTGTCAAATGATGTTTGTGAATTTCTAGAGGAAAAAAAAAGAAAGAAAGAAAGAAAGAAAACCCTTTCCCTTATTTTATTAAGCAGACTGTTTGTTCAAGGTTTGAAATGCATACTTGCGTTTAAGGTAAAAGTCCCTGGCTTGGCAATCTTGAACAAAGTGGTGCCTTCTGATTGGTTACACTGCACAAAGAACAGAACAGGAAAACAGTCTGCTCTTCTGGGGACACCTGAACTCAGTCTAAACTGAGTGGATACTGGGCCATCTCAGAAGCAACATAAGTAACTACAAACCCATCTTCCAAAAATTGGAGGGCTTTTTCTACACAGAATATATTCTGTTTCATTTGTTTTCATAGAACTAATAAACAAAAGCTTATTTGGTACAAATTACGGTTGAATGATTATTTTAATGGTAGTAGCCAAGGAGTAAGGGTAGTAAAGATCCTAAGAGCAAGGGTTAAGAAGTGCTGCACAGAAAAGTAGAAAGTGTTATGCGCATCCCCATGTTCAGGGCTAACCCTAGGAAATATACATATTTCCTAGGAAATAAATATGGAAATATATAGGGATATATATATATATATATATATATATATATGCACACACACACACACACACACACATACATATATATTCTGTGTACTCTTCTTTCTTCACCGTTTCTTCATATTGTTCCCAACCTGGTGAGGTCTGCTTACCCCACCCAGAGATGCTCCATTCTCCAAGATGTCTTCCTCATCTCCAGTCAAAACTACCATCCCTTCCACAGAGTGTAATCAAAGGTATAGAAAGAGGGACTGTTTCACCTCTATGTGCAAATGACTAGAATCTCCTTTAGTCTCCTAGATGTATTTGCATTTTTAAAGAAGAGATAGTTTAACCAAAATTGATTCAAGTTTATAGACACTTCCGCACAGTTATATGAGTACAAATTGAAAAGAAAAAAACCCATGAAAAGAAATTTGATAATAAGTATCAGTAACACTGGTGTTCGTACAATCTTACTCGATAGTCACACTTCTAAGTATCTAGAGCAAGAAAATATTCTTTATATAAATATTCTTCTTAAAAAAAATCTGAGTAAAGTAAGAGTTAAATAAATCATTATATATCTGTATAATGGCATAACATAGCAATTAAAGTTGTCATGAAGACTTGTAAATAAGCGAAATATGTTCATCATTGAATGCAAAAAAATAAGTAGGTTATAAATTTATATATGACATGATCCAAATGCACATTATAAAATCTGTTTCTTCAAGGAAAAAACTAGAAAAAAAAAACTAATAGTCTTATAACTTATCACTAAGTAGAGATTACATATGCTTTTGATACGAACTTTTAAATTTCGTTTTCATCAGAGCAATTTATTAATTTGCATTTCATCATGAAAAGTAATATATATTTACTTAGAGTTCTTATTAAGAAAATAGACGAGTGATAATAAAAATAATTTTTAAATGGCTACATTTTTATATGCCAGGAACTTTGAATGAAAACAAATCAGATAATGAAATAAACCACTGCAATTCTCTGAGGCCAGTGATAGGTATTATTGTCTATCCATAAAAATGAAGAAAGAGCAGCTCATAGAGATAATCAAGTTCACACAGCTTAAACTGGTAAGGACAGAATTCCAACCACAGTGTATCTGGCTAAAAGTCTTATGTCAGAATTCTAAAGTAAGTAATAAACTGTAAAATCCTGTTACATAGAATGTAATCATCAAAGTAAAAACAAGAACAAAAAACCAAAAAACAAAAAACACCTTTTTTTGAGTTTCCCTACACTGAACTATAGAGTTTTTCTGGAAGACCTAACAAGGAAAAAGTAGAGATGGGAGAGAAATAGGACACTTGAAAAGGAATGAGAGAATGTGTGGGAGGAACAAAAGAGTTTAGTAGTGGAAATGTGAGGGTGGCTCTGGAAGCCTAAGGGAGAGACCATGTAGGAAGGGAAGGGAAGGGAAACAGAGATGCCTTCCTTCAAGGGAGCTCTTGATATTGGTATCGGACTTATAGTTGGCAGACTATGCATTTCAGATGCCTGGGAGACCAAGAACATACAAAAAATAATTGCTGGTTATATGACATATCAAGGATCGTACCCCTTCCACCTTTTGAGGCAGGAGAAGGCATGTAGGAAGGAAATTGAGAATTTCTGAGTGACTCATACAGCATTGCTGTTAACCAGCCCCTTGTAGCCTGAGTAGAGGGAATTACTGAAGAATACTTTGTTCACAGAGTATGTGCTTCATACATATATACATATGAAGAATGAAATTTATCAAATGAGGACAAAACAATTGGCATATCAAAAACCATTTTGACACGATCCTACAATTTTAGAAAACATCTATAGATGTGGCTCAAATTGAGTTACAGTGAGTTGTGTGTGTCTGCGTGCATGTGTGTGTGTGTGTGTGAGTGTGTGTGTGTGTGTGTGTGTGTGTAGGGAGGGAGGGAGAAAAGGTTGGTGGAGTTTATGGAAGAAATGTTTATAAATTTATGTTCAATAAAAATTCAACAAATTAGAGCTCCGACATGGCTTATGATCTGCTTAGAAAATAGAAGTACTTATATCTCTTTGAAAAAAATCATTCTGATGAACAAAACTGTACCTGGAATTCTTGTTCTTCTGGACAGTATTCAGTCAGAATTGTAACTATGCTATGAAGGAAGAACAACATCAATGATAAATATCCTATTCAATAAAATACACTTATTCTCTTGAGTTTTTTAAAAATATATTTGACAGTTGAAAACAAAAATTATAACATTGTCTGATGGAGTGTTCAATGTACACAGATTTAATATATATGACAACTACAACATCATGGGGGAGGATTATTCAACCAATATTGTGGCAAGTGTTCCACATTCCATTTGAAATGGTAAAATATTGATTCATAATAGACTATGAGAAATTATGAATATGACAATCCCTAGGGAAACAATTTAAAAATATGCAAAGAAATACAGCCAAAACCAAGATAGAATAATTAAAAGGAAATACTAAATATAGGTGAAGTGATCTTAATAGTGGCAGAGAAAAGGAAAACAAAAGAGCAATGGAGAGAACAAACACACAAAATACAAATGGTATATATTATATACACATATATATACACGTAAATGTTACAAATACACCAATTAATAGAGATTGACAAAATGGATAAAAAGTGACCAACTATTCATTGCAGAAGCAACTCACCTTGAATATAATGATAAATACAGGTTAAAAGTAAAAGGATGAAGAAAAGATTTATCATGAAAATACTCAAAAGTTAGATTGGCTACATTAATATAAAAACAAAGTAGACTTCAGAATGAAGTATATCACAAGGAATAAAGAGAAATATATAATGACAAAAAGATCAATTCACCAGGAAGATAAAAACAATACACCCCAAAATAGAGTTTCAATATATATGAAGCAACAACAGACAGACTTGAAAGGAGAAAGAGATAAATCCATAATTGGAGTTAAAGACTTCAATTTTCATCTCTCAATAATCAATAGAACTAGTAGACTGAAAATAAGCCAGGATAGAGAAGAACTGCATAATATCATCAACCAATGGCCCCTAATTGACATTTTTAGAATACTCCAGCCCAAAAAACATCATTCACAGTCTTTTTAAGTGCCCACAGGCCATGCATCAAGATAAACTATATCTTGACTCATGAAATAAACTCATGAAATAAATAAAAAATTTTGAAAATTTGAAATCATACAGAGTCTGTTTTCTGATCATAATAGAATTATATTAGAATGCAGTAATGGAACGATAACAGACAACACTGGAATACTTGGAAATTAAACATGCTTGTAAATACACAAAAAGAAAGCCTTAAGAGAAATCAGAAAATATTTTAAACTGAACAATATAAAAATACAACATAGCAACATGTAGGGGATGCCACTAAAGCAGTGTTTCATGGGAAATTTATAAATGTAAATACTAACATTAGAAGACAAGAAAGATCTCAATGCAATAATCTAAATTTTCAATTTAAGAAACTTTAAAAAGAAGAGCAAAATAAACCCAAAGGAGCAGAAAGAAAATAAGACCAGAAAGTTGAAAACAGAAAGACAATAGTGAAAAACAGGGAAACCAGAAAGCTAAGTTGCCTTTTTGAAAGATCAATACAATTAATAAGTCCCTAGTGAGACTGATAGAGAAAAAGAGAGGACACAAGTTACCAATATCAGAAATGAAACAGGAAGATATTACAGATCCCACAGACATTAAAAGAGTAGTAAGGGAATCTGGAATGATAAGGGAATACTACAAACAATTCTCCATATAAAAATTCAGAACTTTGATGCAATCAACATATTCCTTACAAATCACTATTTTTTTAAAATATTTATTTATTGATTTTAGGGAGTGAGACAAAGCGCTAATGCGCATCCATGGGTGGGAGAGGCGGAGGAAGAAGGAGAAGGAAACTCAAGCAGACTCCATGCTGGATGTAGAGTCCCACATGGGGCTCGATCTCACAACTGTGAGATCATGGTGGTGAGATCACGACCTTAGCCGAAGCCAAGCGTCGGGCACTTAACCAACTGCACCACCCAGGTAGGTACCCCTACAAACCACTATTTATGAAAACCTGCCCAAGATAAAATAAATCATCTCAATAGTTCTGTAACAATTAACAGAACTGAACTTATAATTAAAGAGCTTTCCAAAAAGAAATATACAGGCCCAGATGGTTTCATTAGCAAATTCTTCCAAGCATTTCATAAGAAATATCAATTCTACATAATCTTTCCCTGAACATAAAGATACCTCACACAAAGCACAAACACAGAAATCACCCTGAGGTTCATGAACAATAAAACTGGCAAGATGAAAATGACCATGCTTCATAATTGCTAGTACCAGCTCTCAATGGTGAGCTTAACCCTCATTTGCTTTAAACTATAGTTTCTTTCCTATCTGAGTCCAAACCTTTAAAGCCTACAAAATTCTACCTGGTCTTATCATTTTATAGATATGATAAACACTGCTATAATGAAGTCTTCATTTCTGTATATATGTGTATGTGTGTGTACATATGTCAGTATGCATGAGTGTGTGTGTGTGTGTGTGTGTGTGTACTTATTTACATATTTTAAATTGTTTTGTGAAGAAAATTCCTAGAAGTGGTACATACCTTTAGGTACCTAAGGATGAAGGGTAAGGACCTTTAAAATTAAATAAATTAGAAGGGCAAATTGTCCTCCAACTACATCAATTTATATTTCTGCCCAACGTGAATAGATTTTGTTTCCCAACATTTTCATCAGCACTGGATATTATCAATCATTTAAATCTTTGCTGACCAGGTTGATGATAGTCTATGACACAACCTGGAATGATAACCAATGAGACTCATTGTTGGAATTCACAATATTTTTTATTAGAGAGAACAAATATCCTATGTCTGTTAAACATCTGTGAATTACTTAGACTCTTTGCCAAAGAGCAGGGCTTCATCTTTCTTTTATTAATTTTTAAATATTTAGTTTATTAGGGCCATTAAACCTTTGCCATGTGCTATAAATTTTTCAAATTTGTATTTTGTCCTTCTTTCTATAGAAATTTCTCCTTTGCCAAATGTTTGAATCTTCTCTTAAAACTTCTGCATGTTACCTTATAGTTTTTTTTTTAAATAAATTGTTTTCATAATAGTTATCAAAACTTGGACCTCTTTTCCTTTCCATGTTTTGATCAATTTGACTCCTATTTCAAGGCCTAAATAAAAATCACCTTCTCTATGACATTTTGCCAGTCTTTGTCAGGCACAGTAAATCATTTCTTTTGTGTGTGGCTTTAAAAATACATACATATGCATAATTTTGTACACATTGGCTCATTTGCTGTATTATGCTGTTCTCAAAGCTACACACCATGATTTATCCATCTGTATCACAAAGAACATAGCATTCAGTAAGTATTAAGGAAATGCTTATGACTAGATCTAGTATATATACTTGAAATCTTAGAGGAATCTTGGATCATTTAAGATATAGGGCAGTATGCTTGGTGCTGTGGCCTAGGCTTTTCCAAAACACAAACACACTATCTGCTCTTGGGAAATGCAGAGTTGAAGAGATAAAGACTCTTCATGTGTATCTGGGATGTTACAATAAGAATTTACGAAAACGGATGGTTTTAGATAATTGCCACTCAAATCATGAGGGAAAAACCCAATTCAACTAAATAGGGCTTCCTTTAAAGCACCAAGAATGAATAAATGCAAAAATAAAAGTTATGTAGTTTCCATCAATCATTCCAGGAGAACATTTAAGTATTGATGCCCTTATCTCCCTCTTGAAGATATGGCAGGCATGTTTAGACAGTTTGTAAATAAGGCAAGGCTGAGATTTAAAGGAAATATTAGTAGAATCAAAAGCCAACAGGATCTTGGAAACATAGGCTAAATTATGAAAAAATTTTGAGAAAAAACCTCATTCACTTTCATCTTCTAATTCAATGTAGTTCATTTTTCAGTGACATTAAAATCATTCTAATGAAGAAGGCATATACATTCTCTGCAATTCGAATTTCCTTTGTTAATAATCAGAGCAAAACATTATGATTCCATTTCATGACTAATTACTAAGGTAAAGGTTGTGTGAAAAACATCAATAAAAATGGGATGTCATTCTCAATTTCAAGATTTCTGTCCTTAATAATCTGACATGTTGTTTCATGTCCACAGATTCATATTTCTTGCATAGCGAGAACATGCCTGGCAGAGATCCCAAATTTTTAAGATATTATATGCAAAAGGAAAGTAATTTACGTGCAGTTTTAGAACTACTTAGCTATGAACTTATACATAAGGAAAGTGAAAATATGCTACCAAGCATCAGCAGCTCTGTTGGAAGAACTAGGAATCTAAGCGGATCCCAGTTCTTACTTTCCAAACCAGAATACTAGTTATAGGATCTTGATCATGTCCCCCATTTTGCGACTCCTGTTGCTGAGGACTGCCACTGTTACATATTCCCATCTCTGTGTCCTAGTGGACATAGATGAGGATGTGGACATAGATGAGGATGTCAGAATGGTCATAAGACAAGGGAAGACACAGGATTCATACAGAACTATCACTTACTAGCAATACCTCACTTCTTTGCATATTAAAAACAGAACAGCCACAGAGAGGCAAGCGTATGCCATCAAGTTCCTTCTCCCTCAACTTGTAGCTTTCTTTCAATATCATTGTTCCTAAGTGACCCATCACTGGAAAAAAAAAAAAATCACATTTCATTTTGTTTTCCAGCTTTTTCGGAATCATCTCAATCCCTTATTCTTTTCAAAGTTTCTGGGTCTTATTTCCTGACTTTGTGTTACCTTCAATTTAAGCTGGTAAACAATTTCAAGCTTGAAGGTGCTAATAAGTGATGAGACAATTGTTTTATCGTCCATCACTACTGATGGTGACCTGTGCCTCTTCAGAGGAGGCAGTGTTGAGACTCTACTATAGGATTCTCTCATGGGGAGAGGAGTGGTTTCTCCACTTGGGCATCCCTAATGCTCACAGAACAGACAGGTACTTAACAAGAAATAGAGCTCAAGTTCTTCTCAAAGTTCCTCTCCAGTATCCTGGAGAAAAAATGAGAGAAGAAAAGATCGAGTTGAGTAGTATGGGTAGGATATTGACACTGATGTTGTGTGCACATGTCATCCTAGAAAAGTTTTTTAACCTTTTTTTTTTTTTACTTTGACTTATTAATTTCTAAAGGAACAATAATATTTTCTACCTCACACAGAGATTAGGAAGATTAAATAAAAGATCAGACATGTTAATCACCACCAAATATTGATGCTTAAGAAAAAGTTGTTTCCAAAAATTTGTAGTTTAGAATTATAACGGGAGAGTCAGGAATCAACTTCAAATTGAACATGCTCTCTTTCAATCAGGTCGGTCCTCCTAGTGGCATTATTAAAAATCTATTTCAAAGAATCAATACCGAGTGTGTGTGTGTGCGTGTGTATAATAACTGACACTCAGGAGAAGTAGGTTGCAAATGGATAATCCTTTTAAATATCAGTATTTCTTAAATAACAATAATCTCCAACCCATAGAGCAGTGCAGTCTTAGCTAGATACCTATCAGGAGGGCAATGACATCTATGTATTTTCTTGACTTATTTTCTCCCCTTCTTCATTCTTTCCTTTTCTAACACCATTGTAGAGTTTCCAAGACTCTTGTTCAGATACTCCACTAGGATTTCTCTAAAGTTTCCTTTAGCTGGTTTATAAAAGCACCAAAATGGACTTTAAATGATTAAAGTTTTTTTTTTTTCAAATAACAAATCTGGATACTTTCTAACAGAATTGAGAAAACAGTGGAAGTAAAGAATAAAGTACCTAAACAGCATACCTTTTTCCACACTGACAGACCATAGTCACAAGGGAAGGAACATGAGAGGCAGAGGGGACAGGAAATTTGGTTGTTATGACTGTTCAAGAAGAAAACAGTCCCCTGACTGGAGATATTCTAGAACTGTGCTTCCCCAAAACTAAACACATGTGGTCATTTCAATTTTAATTAACTAAAGTTAAAATTAAATTCCTCAGTTGCACTAGCCACATTTCAAATGCTCAAAGGATATATGTGGCTAATGACTACTGCATTGAACAATGTAAAAGAGAGACCATTTACATCACTGAAAGAAAGTTCTCTCGGACAGGACTGCTTAAGAGAGAGCTTTTTGACTTTTTTAGATAACTTTCAAGTCTCATTTCACAGGACTTCAAATTTTCCTGAGGGTCTATTATGTGACTGTAACAAATGCTGAGCAGGACAAAATATGGTCCCTGTCCCCTTGAGACACAGGGAAATAAGCAATTATAATATTGTACAATAAGTAATAGGACTAAAAATAGACCTAGGTTGCTTTAGAGGAATGGTCTTTAACTCAAACTGGTGGCAAAAAGAGATATGGAACTTTTCCCAGAGAAGATAGGATAAACTAGTTGTTGAGGGATAGATAGGAGTTGGCCAGAGGGGGAAAACAAAGCAAAAATTAACATAAAAACAAACAAACAAAAAACCAAGATGTCTAAGGAGAAAATTTCAAATATAAAAAAATAAGAAAGGGAACGGCACATTTAGAAACCACATGCTTCAGTATATGAACATGTGTGAAATAAGAGTAGAAACCTTAAAGTAAAAGGCTTGAGTTTCCATTCAAGCTTGGTATAAATTCACTTGCTTTTATGAGTTCAGGAATCAGAACAGAAAATTGCTGGAGAGAATATCTAAAGAAAGATTTGCCTAGGCTTGTGCTACTATCAAGAGGTGATATTATTAAGTGAATTAGAGATATCCTAATTTCAAAGTCACTGTCAAATCAGAATTTACCCCTACTCAGGTTTAATTGTAACACATTCCAAGACCTTGAGTGACTTGCCCCTTGGATTTATTAATCTTTCACTAGCTCGAATTTGAGAACTGTATCAATATTGGAATGGAAGGGTCCACTGACAAATAGTTATTTTCCTTTCATCAACTTAGTGGCAAAACATCAGTGTATTTATAAAGTTACAATTTTATATTTTTGGTTGTTTCCTGTTCTCTTTCCTGACACAACTTCTCCCAATATTAAAAAAAAAAAAAAAAAGAAGAGAGAGAAAAAAAAAGTACAATCCAGATTAAAATATATATATATACATATTATATATGTTATATATATTATATATATATATTTTTTTAATCTGGATTGTACTTTTTTCTCTCTCCTTTTTTTAATATTTATATAATTGTAAATTATATAATATTATTGTATATTGTATACAAAATTATTGTAAATTATAAATATATTTATATATTGTATATATATATTATATATAACATATATATAATATATATATATTATATATGTGTGTATATATTATATATATAGTGGAAAATTCTAATAAAATCTTCTACCAGGAAAGAAAGGCAAGGTATTTTTAAGGGGATCTCCAAAATCATTTCCACATGTGATTTATGAAATCCCCACTTTGTTTTCTAGTAGGATTTGTTTGTTTGGGGTGTGTGTGTGTGTGTGTGTGTGTGTGTGTGTGTGTGTGTGTTTTACAGAAAAAGCAGCAGGATTTGTATGGTGAATGAATAATTTTTTAAAAATAAGACAAAAAGCCCCCTAGCACTATGCACTACACAAATACAGAAAATTTCATCTAAACATTTCAGATAAGTATTTTATTATTATTAACCCATTACACTCCTGGTTTACCCCTTTTACAGATGAGAAACTGAAGCCTAAGGTCATGAGTGCTCAGTGGAAAAGCACTCCTTCCCCCACAAAATACTATTTTATGTATTACTTACCTTCTTTCCCCTTATTCTATTACTAGGTACTCAAATCGGTACCTAGATTCACACTGAATTTACTTCCTCCTTCTTTATTTAAGAAGGATCATTCCAGGAAAAGAGGCAGTCTGCTATAGTATAGATAGAATTTGGATAGAATTCAGATCTAGACTGTGGTTCTGACTCTAACTCGACCTCCTGTAAAACCCTGGAGTGGTACCACCTTCTCCAAATTGGGATAGATATAAGGAAAAACTCAGATAAAGAATGTAAAGGACTGGGCACCTGGGTGGCTCAGTCACTGGATGCCTGCCTTCGGCTCAGGTCATGATCCCAGGGTCCTGGGATCGAGCCCCGCTTCGGGAAGCCTGTCCCCCCCACCACCCCCGCTTGTGTTCCTGCTCTCGCTGTCTCTCTCTCTGTCACATAAATAAATAAAATCTTAAAAAAAAAAAAAAAGAATGTAAAGAATTATTCTCAACCCACATTCCCCATACCAGTGGAAGCATGTGCTGTAAGAAGAGTTGAGCACAAAATCCACAAACACTTAAGTTTCTCTCTGCTCACCACCTTGATTCTCTGCCTGATGGCCTTGCCCATTCAGGGCCATCTGCCTTTTCATATGCCATGAAATACACAGATTTCACAGAGAAGTGGATGGGATGGCCCACAAATTACAGAAGTTCCTGCCACTCACCCACATGGGGTCACTGAGGTCCGAGTCCTGCATGCGGATACAGTCCATGCTAATCTCGATCTTGTTTCTTGTACCATTTTCTGATGGCTCATCCACAAAGTTCAAGTCAATGGGCTGAACAGAACATATGGGCCTACCATAAAGGACAAATGAAAGTGTGTTAAACAAGGAATGGGACTAAATAAAACACAAGCACCCGGGTGGTAACAAGGAGCTCTCTCTGTTTCAAAGCTGGCAAGGCTCATTTGTTGGAGTCAGAGACTCTAGGTTCACTTCGTGGCTCAACCACATGCCAAATGAGTCATCTCAGGTGGTTCAAGTCCTATTTGTACAGTGGGAATCATGATCCCTGACCTTCTCAGAGAATTGCTGGGTAGAACATGGGAGAGAAAGGATGCATCAGGAAATGAGTATTTTAAACCCTATCCCTTGATACTCTTATCTTCCTCTGAATTTACTTACTTATCCAAACTTGATCTTAATAAGGGAGAAAAGAATCATTTTCCTAGCAAGGCATAAATGACCAACAAAATTTAATATTTTACCTTCCCAGTGGGTATTTGTGTTGAAACAGCAAATAAGAACTTTTAAGCCAAAGGAACAGATTTGGGGTATCAAGGGAGTCACTGGAGAAGTTACTTAGAGTTAGGCAGGAGAGCCCCCAACTTTTATTAATTTAGATTCAATTAATTAACATATAATGTCTTATTAGTTTCAGAGGTAGAATTCAGTGATTCATCAGTTGCATATAATACCCAGTCCTCCTTACATCACGTGCCCTCCTTAATGCCCATCACCCAGTTACTCTACTCCCTGACCCCCCACCCTTCCAGCAACACTCAGTTTGTTTCCTATGATCAAGAGTCTCTTATGGTTTGAGGAGAGCCCTTCTGATATTCCAAAATTATACCACCTTGGAATAATGATCTTTTGATGTAAACCGAGTAAACCTCTACTGAATTTTGAATCCAGAAATACTATTGGAGGAAATGAATTTTTCCAACAATAGTGACTGAATTTTATCGATTTTAGAAACATGCCCTAGTAAGCAATATTTTTTTTAAAGATTTTATTTTTTTATTTGACAGATAGATCACAAGTAGGCAGAGAGGCAGGCAGAAAGAGAAAGGGAAGCATGCTCCCTGCTGAGCAGAGAGCCCAATGCGGGGCTCGATCCCAGGACCCTGGGATCACGACCTGAGCTGAGAGCAGAGGCTTTAACCCACTGAGCCACCCAGGTGCCCCGTAAGCAATATTTTTATACTCTCTACCTATTTATAGTAATTCAAGTACAACATATTTTGGCTTCTTTGATACTCACTGTTCCAGAAAATCCCAGATATGCTGGAAGACCTCTGGACTGAGGAATTCATTTGTCTGTGTGCTCTGTGACATAGTGGATCGGTAATAACTTTCTTTCCAAGAGAAATGAGCTGGGGTTTCTACAAACCTTAATAGGACAAAAAGTAAATTAGAATTATAGTTTCTGTATTTAGGATATTGAATATTAAAACTAAAGCATACTTAATCAAGAAATCTCAGGTAAATTTTCAAAATCATGCAGTCATATAAAGCAAATTTCAGAAAGTTGCATGGTTGGTGTTTTGTTGGGCAGTGTCAGGGATCCCTGGCCATAAAGTCAGATAATCACATCCTCTATCAAATTCTTTTGTAACTAATAATTCTGTTACACTCTACACTTCCACTACCCAGGATCCATGTTCTGAAGATTTCAGAAAGAAAATAAACATTCCCTCATTAAGTCTGACAGCCAGGGTGACCTATTATTAAACCTGTTTTATAAACGTCTCAACGGATTATCTGTCCATTCTGCCTCCAGCTGGTAAAAAGCAGAATCAGAAAACAGAAAGGAGTTCAGAAAATTTAAACTTCATCCACAGTAAAATCACCCCTCTCATAACTACTTTCTTAACATTGTGCCCAGGGAAAATAAATGCAAACCTCTGAATCTAGATTTTTTTTTTAATCCCTGCTTAACTTACTTTGATGTGTGTGTGGGTGGTTTTTAATTGGAGTGTAAAATTCTGTGTTGGACTAAAGGATAGGTACACATCTGAGTATGCTGTAAATGAATGCTATTTCCGTTTGTTCCATTTTGTTGCTGTCCCCAAGTTTGCCTTTACTTAAACAAAACAAAATAAAACAAAAACAAAAATAAACAAAAAAAAAAAACCCCTCAATCCCTATATATGTGAAGTAAAATGCCAGCTTTCTCAGGTGGTGCTGTCTCCAAGTCTATGTATTATCTACACAGATCATCTCAGTCTACGATTCATTGTGATTATCAGTGGACTAATTTTACCCCAGGATGAAATTAGCTAAGCTCTTAATCATTACTGTTAATATTATAAAGTGTTAATAAATAGTGTACTAAGATAGTCAATCATCTTAAATTTGCAAATGAATACTCTGGTCTAGTTACAGAATAGAAGATAATAACATTGGGTTTATTGTTGATAATCCCCAAACTATATGAAGAAGCACAATCATTTACTCAAGTTAAACACATAGAATCTATTATTTACTAGCAAGAATAAAGGTCATTGAAAATAAACAGCAAATAAGACTGTCTCACTCTCTAAGAAGGTACAGAAGGTAAGACGAGAAACCAAACCTCCAATAAATATAGTAAGAGTCTATCATCTCATCTGAGGGATCAAAGAAAGAGCCTTAAACAATCTGAAGAAATTAGCTCTGCCAGGTAAGGATTAATGATATGACTGAGCAGTCTAGGGTAACAGCCATAAACAAAATACTAAAATGGAAAATAACAGTGTATGTGAGAAAATCGCAAGCAACTCTGTTTGCACAGTTTAAGATCTGGGGCAGAGAGTGCCAGAAAAATAGAGCTGGGGAGTGAAGAAGATAATTATATGCTACGTTCAAAGAAGCTTAAATATTTCAAAATTTCTAGTTTTTGTGAAACATTTCTAAATGAACTTTGTATTTTGAGATCAATATAGATTCACACACAGTTGTAATGAATTACACAGAATTCATGTGCCCTTTACATCATTTCCCCCAATGGTAAATCACAACTTACACAACCCTTAAGAATATTATAATCAGGATATTGATACTGCTACAATCCACTGATCTTATTCAGAGATTCTCAGTTTTACTTGTACTCATTTGCGTGCGTGCACAAACACACACACACACACACACACACACACACACACACATGTATTGTGAATGTATCTAGTTCTACACAAGTTTTGGATCACACGTGTAGATTGGCTTACCTACCACCACAGTATTAAAAAGGATTTGAAGGACAAGACTAACAGAATACCTCTCATATTGATAAATCTGGAAGCTGTGTGGAAAGGTTTATAAGCATATCAGTTTATGGGCAAAGTGGTTATACCAGTCCAGGGAAGACAATTGGATGCTAGCAGAAGTAGGGATGGAGAAAGTGTGGACAAATTCATTTATCAGTGAGAAGGTTAAATCAGACATTGCTGATGTTATGTTCACATTTTCTCTCCTGTTTCTCTCTGACTTCAAAAAGACCATCCCTGGATTTCTGATGTCACCACTAACCAGCTGCAAAACTGTGGAAGAGCCTCCCTGCTCCCTGAACTTCAGCTTCCTTGTTTGTGACACAGAGTTGCCTCACAGATGCCTACGCTGTCCTCAGTGATTTCCTCCCCACAAAGCATTTCCTGGTCCCTTACTTGAAATAATCCTTCTCCTCCAAACTTTCCTGACCTTTCATTGTGACTCACCAATGCTAATCAATCCTATTTTACTTGTGCAACAATTGAGTGTAGAGGATTTTAAGTAACTTGAAGGCAAAGCCCATATCTCATTGAATTTCTTAATTTTCTGTTTCCTTGAGGTTAGAGTGAAAGGAACATGGGTTTTGAAGTGAGACAGACTTGGGTTCAAATTTTAGCTCTACTACTGACATACTATAAAGTCATGGGCAAGTTACTTAACCTCTTTGTACCTTATTTTCTTCAGCTATGCTTCCTTCACAGGGTGGTTGAAAGTTTTGCTTGAAATAATGTGCTACACATTTTCTATACAATACCTGGTAGTCAATACATTGATTGGATTAGATCAAATATATAATCTGTACCCAGGAAATACTTGCTGAATTGAACTAACAAAATAGCATATTTGAAAGGCCCCTTAAAGCTGTAAAAATGTCACACAAAAGTAATTATAATCAAACCTGAATTAGCCCTCATTTCTCTGCAGTTCAAATTGTTCTTTCTTTTTCTGTGTCTGTAGGCCCAAACGGTGTTCCCATTGTCTCTCATTTTCTCCTTGATCACCTTTATCTCCGGTTTGCTACACTGAATTGGGCAACAACCCCTCCCCACCTCTACCCCCACTCCAGAGCCTAATGCTTTAAGGGGACTTGATTACAAAAAATGGGAGTGGGGTTTGGAATAGATTAGTGGCTTTCAAATTGGTTTCACCAAACTCTAGGGTTTCTGGTGCCTCAGTGGGTTCACCAGATGTAAAGAAATGTCCCTACTGGTAGGACTCCAGACACTCCTTAATGCCAGCAAGTTTGACTTTTGCCTGTCTTAAGTACATTAGTGTTCCAAGCAAGATTTTATCTGAAGAAAAGTTTCTGTTAACAATTTAAAAATCCGTGGTCTCAGAAGATCTTCAAAGTGTCTCCTGTGCAAACCGAGAATGGATTCTTGGTTTCTGAATAAAGATGGCAAACATTATTGAGAGAAAGGAAGGAAGGAGATCAGCTAGTGTCATAGGGCAGGAAGAGTGAGCTAAAGCCTTCCCATCTTCAGAGGCTTTGCCTTTGGGTGAATCTCAGTATCAATTACTCATAGAACAATCACTCTGTTCAAATGGTTTTGTCAAATCAGTCACACCCAAAGATAGGAAGTCATCACTTTTCTTTTTTTTTCTTTCCAGCTTGTTTTTTGTGGATGACCTCTCCTACACTCTGCATTAACTCAGAACGAGAAAAAAAAAAAAAAAAAAAAAAAAGAAAGAAAAAAAAGAAAGAAAATAAAAAAGAAAAAGAAAAAGAACCCTACTCTGTAGAATGTGACCTGAAAACCCCAAAAGGTATTTCCTAATAGTCTGCCTTCCCTCCTGCTCTTCCTGTTCTGTCCCAGAAGTCACCACTCAAATCTCTTACATTAAGTTTCTTTCAGCACTCCCTCAAAATCTCCAAATCTACTATTTCAGAATTCAATACAACCTTAATTTTATAGAGAGATTTTAGAATTAATAGGCTTCCGAGACCATCTAGCTTACTTTTTTTCTTATTTAATAGATGGAAAAGCTAAAATCTAAAAAGAACCAGTTCACCCCAGCTATATTGTATTCAACATAGATCTTTACCCCAGTCTGGGAAGAATAAACTGATGCATCAGACATGAATTACTCAACCTTTGGCCTCTTGAAACAGTTCCCATACTTAACATTTTCTGGGTATTTAAAACCTGCCTACTCCCATTTAGGATATCCAAACTCAATACTATGAAAGTAGAAGCATATTTGATTAGCTATCCTCTAATTCCCTTAACAAAACAAAGCAGCATTTAATAGTGATGCAAACCAGAAACTCACTGGCTGTTCCTAGACTTCTGACTAAAAGGCTCCTTTGGCAGGAAGTCCTTCCTTTTGGAAGAGAGAGAATGAGGCATGGGGAATTCCAGGAAAGCAGATCTGGAGGGCTCTCTCAGTAACTGTGCGCACACTTGGAAAGATGGTGTCACAAATGAATCTAAATCTTTGAGGACCACATAGAATGTCAAAGTAGGTTGTGCCTTTAAAGACTGTCTAGTCTTGTTACCTTATTTCACAAGGAAACGGAGGCTGAAATCTGAAAAATTTAGCCTAGATCCACTGCCATGCTAGAATATTGGTTAATGAAAGCAGACTGTTCAATATTCTGGAATTTTCCAAGCCAGTTGTAAACATAGTCATTATTGTAATTTATTATGAAGTATTAAACTTCAAATTAAATTATATTAAAAGCATTTTATTTTACTATTATCTGTGTTCTTGAAAGCCATTTAAAAAATAATGTAGTGAAATTGTTCAGATTAAAAAAATCCTCTGTGAATTTATTGCTGTACTCATCTAATAATGTATTTTAGTCCAAGGCTTCTGTGCAAAGGACTCAACAATACCTATTGTGAGTATTACATGAAAGGCTATGTAGGAGATTTAGTAATGAATGAGGCATGTATCTTGCTCCTTCGATAGTTTTTCATAGCTTGGTGTCAGAAATAGAACACTTCCAATATTTGTCTAATTTTTACCTTTTGTCATAAGCTTTTGTGCTCCTAATTTTCCATTGGACTGTGACCTCCTAAAGAGCAGAAAACCAGCATGGGCCATTCATTGGTCTGTGTGTGATTGGCAGGAAAACGATTGTCATTGATTATGACAGGAGTTCATTTCACTGGGCCTGCTTTTCCAGTTTTCCACATGACAATTTTAAGCTCAGAGAAGATAAGGAAATTGTTCAAGGTCACTCAGCTAGTAAATGATAGAGCTGGGCTTGTTATTTATTTATGATAGAGCTGGGCTTTAAATTTAAGATTGTAGGACTTCAGAGCTCATACTTTATTAAATTATATATATTATACACACATGGTTCTAGTTTTCATTCATCTCAAAATTTGAGCAATATGAAGTATTTTTCATAGTTCAGAGGATTTTTTTTTCTGTAAAAGAATAAAATTTCCTACTGATTCTGTCTCAATCACAAGAGTTACCCTTTTTTCTTCGAATGAACAGGAAATGGTGTGGAAAAAAACAAGTACTGGTCAGTGAATGATATGGACAGAATATCTGTCCTTTCTGCAGATTCTCAATATTGAGATTCTACAGATTCCCAATAGGAGTTGACTCTCAAATGTAGTGTAAGAAAAGACAGCTGAGGTCCTTATTGTTCCAGGGAGACTTGAATACTCAAATACTATAGGAATAACCCTAGTTCTCAGAGAGAAATGATTTAAAACTCTGAACCTGACTTCTTCTGTATATCCTTGTACCCATCCATCTAATTTCTCAATCCATCACATTAATGCCAAAGCCTTTTGTACCAATCTCTTTGGATCTTCCCCAGAACAAGTTTTCCAGTTAGCCTCAGGAGCATTCCAAATCACATAAATCTATTTTTATTTTCAGTTTGGAAACACTTCTATATTTTCAGTTTACTCTGATATTATGATAACTATTATGATTATTAATTGTCATACTTAATTTTAGGGATGCCAAAGAGCATCTTGATGCCTTTTAATGAATTGCCTCATCATTACAATCAACCATGCCCAAGAGCCCTGGAGGAGTAAATTTATTCATATACCTGAGATATGTCCACCTCCGGAAAGCTACTTACATAAGCTAAACCAAGTCCATTAACAACTTTTCTTCATTAAATGGAATTCTTTCCTTTTCAACTTCATGCTGAAAAATGACCAGTCTGTTCCTTATCTCTATTCACCCCATCATCAAACCCATATGCCAGCTTCACTCCTGGCAAAGAAAAGTTACTTGGGCAGAAAGCAGTATAGAATATATCTTATGCCTTGAAATAGTAATTTGCCACAATTTGAACAACGAAGTGTCATAACCAAGAAATTTCATTTTATATTTTATTAGTGAACTAATGAACTAAATTCTTAAGAAAGTCTCTTTTGTATCTTTCAATATCTGTTTATCCTTCATTCTGCCATAAGTAGTTCACTTCCCTTTCATATTCAGAAGACTTTTCTCTTCTCACTACCACCTTTCTAAAGATCTGATTGGCCACAGCTTGCTTCTGCCATAACCCTATATTGTGTACACCAAACTCCCAATCCTCCCAACAAAGTCTATATATCTAGTGTCAACTCATCAGTTGCTAACTCTGAGGGAGTGATCTTTTCTTCTCTCAAGTACGAAATCCTCTAATTCCCATATTTTGTGTCTCATTCTCTATCCTAACCAATTGTGCCTTAAAAGTAATGATTTCTCTGACTACAGACCCCATCTCTTATACCCTCGGCCCACTGTACCTTCCTCCTGCCCTCATTTCATTTGTCAGCAGTCTCTCCCAACTGATGTGTGATCATCAGTCTTTCCTCAACAGGATTTTTATCATGCTTCTCCTTCCCTGACTCAGAATTTACAATCACTCATCTTTGTGTCCTGGACAAAATCTATTCAGACCTCATCCCTCATCTTTTTTATTCCTTTGGACAGATGCCCTATTCCAAATTATTTAGCCAGCTGTCCCTACAGGTTGTTTCTCTTTACCCCTGAGTCTTTTCAAATTATGACCTCCTGTACTCCACCATCTTCCCCCAGGTCATAATCTTTACTTTTGCTACCATTCAGTACAAAACTCAGCTAGTAAGCGTGCTGCAATACATTAAAATTTTGTGTCCAATCCAAAATTCATAGAAATTTAATCCCCAATGTGATAGTATTTGGAGGTGGGGCCTTTGGGAGATGATTAGGTCATGATGGTAGAGCCCCCATGAATAGGATTCATGCCCTTATAAAAGGAGCCCCAGAGAGTTCTTTCTCCCTTTCACCATGTGAGGTTATGGAGAGTGAAGACGGCCATCTAAGAACTAGGAAACAGAACTGCACAAGAACCAAATCTGCCAGCACCTTGATCTTGGACTTCCCAGCCATCAGAACAGTGAAAAATAAATTTCTGTTGTTTATAAGCCACCTAATCTATGGTATTTCATTATAGCAGCCTGAATAGACTAAGATATCTATACTTTTTTGTTTATTGTTTGAGTTTACTTCCTCAGTTTGGCATGTTTTAAGCATTCTTGTCCTTCATTAATTCTACTGTAATCTACACATGTTGAAATGATGTTTTCATTTTGTCTACACAGGTCCTCTAACAAATGAAGAAGTGGGAGTCAAACCCCATAGTACTACTTTCCTGGTTCTTTACAGCAGAGTTATAGGGGGGAAAATGTGAAAGCATTTTATTTCTCATCCTCTACACTTTCTTTCTACAAATGAGGACTCCCAAGGATTTTATTCACAGTTCCATGGAAGCCCACAGAGTTCTAGTAATAAACCCAGAGCACCCTGGATCCCTTGAAAAGCTCTGAAGAAAGTGGACAATTACAACTTTTTGTGGAGTACTTCAGTGACTCAGAGAGTTAAGTGTTGGACTCTTGATTTCGGCTCAGGTCGTGACCACAGGGTGGTGAGATCAAGCCCACACACAGAGTCTGCTTGAGATCCTCTCTCTCCCTCTCTCTTTCCTCCCACTCTCTCTCTCTCTCACTTTCTCTAAATAAATAAATAAATAAATAAAATCCTAAAACAAAACAAAACCTTTTTGTAAACTGAGCAGTCTCTCTAAATCCATGAACATATTACATAAGAAAGTTATCATTCAACATCTCTCTCCTATATTCAATTGATCAGTGAATAGTCTGATCCATTTCAATTTAGAATTTGGCATCTGGCAGAAGATAATGATAGGAGAAACTCGAGTCCATCTTGCTCTAACGCCATGTTAACATCACAACATGCAAATACAGACACATGCAAGTTTATGCACAGGAAACTTATCTATAACCTGCCCCCAAATTAGAATTTAGGAGACATTTGAATAGCTGTAATCACCATAACATCAGGGTTTGGATATGGTAGGGTTATGCAACAATGTGAGGACCTGAGAAGAAGTTCCTGTAGCATCCATGACTCGGATGTGTAAACACAGAGTTCTGGAAGGACTATGGGGAAATACATATCTACAGAGGAGTTTTCTTAGGATTGAGTAATGTGCTGAACTGAATTTAGAAAAAAACAAAAAACAAAAAACAAACTAACTCAAGAAAATGGGGAAAAATAAAAGTAGGCCTTTTGGAGGCAAATAGAAGACAAGAAGATCTCAGGGTTGGAGGACCTTAATGGTCACCTAGTCCACCTGGAAAATAGAGATCGTGGAGAGAGACAGAGGTCTATCAGTGAGGGTGATCTTGCAATGTCAGCTGAGGAGGATGTCACTACCACATGGGGTTCTTTATTCTTTGTCAGAGAACTCCAAGTTGAGTTGTTTTCAGAAATTGAAGAAAAGTCCACTTCCCTAAAAAACCTCCAGAATTTCATCGGGTTCGTTCAGAAAATATTCCACTTGTAGTGGCCTTCAATTTTTTCTCATAGACCTATTTTGGGAATCTGATCACAGCAATAGCCTCACACAATAAATGCAAGAAAAAGACAAAAGAAAGAAATGTACATACTGACATATACATAAATGATTGTGTTTGATTTTCAAAGATTTTATGTATCTCTTCCACAGTTCCAACCCAAGTCTCATAGCTGGAAGCCAAGTTAAGAATCTGCAGTGTAATCCTTCATCTAGACCAGCTGTGGACAAATTACAATCCATGGACCAAATCTGGCCCACTGCCTGTATTTGGGGAAAACAAATTTTTGGACACAGCAAAATTCATTTGTTTATGTATTATATATGGATGCTTTTGAACAACAACAGCAGAATTGAAAGAACTGCAATAGCAAGCATATGGCCCAAAAAGCCTAATATATTTATTGTCTGACCCTTTACAAAAAATATTTGACAACCTCTAATATACATGAAAGATCTTCTGAGATTTTAAGACAAATATAGCTTAAATTGATTAATATTGTGTGAAGTTGGAAAAACTTTCTCATGGCCAATTATATTTATATGGGGAGTATAAAAGAGGAATAACAATTTGCTCAGCACTGAACTCATGGAGTGGCAAACAACTTGAAAATCAGAGATGGACCTAAAAATAAGAAATGATCTTGGACCAGTTGCAAAATAAAAACAAAAACAAAACAAAACAAACAACAGAAGACCAAAGGATATGCTTCTCACTTTGAATGCTTAAGACTACTATCTGATCATTTATTATAGTCAAACACTAGAAGATGATAAATTATCATCAGATCCAGTCAAAGCTTCTCTTTTCTTGCTTCAGTGCATACCTTGTATTGTAATCATTCATATACTTGTGTAATCATCTCCCTTCATATATTATTATTTTAAATAGGTCATAGTGATCCAATTCATAGAGTATATCTTACACACATAGGGGTCAACATTTTATTGCTACAGAAATAGTGATTCACATTTGTTATACTTCAATATGAAATTATGTCCACATATGTCTCATTTGATAGTCATATTCTGAACTGTGTATTTTCTGAACCATATGAAATTGTTATTTTGGAGGTCAAAAATGGTGAGATACAGCAGGTATATATAGCTCAAATTCATAGAGTGGGTATTATTGCTAATATTCTTTAGCTAAATAGCTGATTAAAAGACATGTTAATATCATATATTTCAAGAGTCAGTGGCACATTCGCCTCATTCTTAGGAGTGATTAGATGAACGACCCGCTAAGAAAGTAATAGTGAGTGACATTCATATTGAATAATAGATTTTGGGTTTTTTTAAACATAAAGTTGTCTAATCTGTACAAAATATACTAAATATTATCTACAATTTATAGCAAAACAATTTTACATGTTTATTGGCTGTATATGTGATGGGCTGAGGAATTAGTAGTAAAATAAAATTTGAAAAAAGAACTATGGCAGGAAGTTGAGAACTCAAGAACAAACTCTTTGGAGCACCCCACCCCCACCAATTTGCTAAATTGGCTTACTGGCTCCCTTCAAAGTAAGGGCAGCATCTATTTTCACCTGCCCTCACTCCATTTGTTCCAAGTCTTAGTACTGAAGGAACTTAACTTAAAAATTTTAAGATGTATTTTATTTTATCATATGATATATATATCAAATGAAAAGATTTTGGGTATATAAAAATAGAAGTTTTTAAACATTAAAAATCAATTATTTTGCTAGTCCTGATCCTCACAAGTCCCTTCATTTTCTTTGTTATCTTCATTCTACTTCCTTTGGGCCTTGCTTTACCCTTTTTACAAAAGGGTTTTACAAGTTCTATCTTGTGTATGAAGGTCACATTACCAGGTTCATTTAATCCCTTCACATTCAACATACCAGCTGTGGACAAATTACCACCCATGGACCATGCTTATTTCAATAATCTGTCCTGGTAAATTTTATTCTAAGTAAATTAAACATACAAATTGGCTGAAGGGAGGAAATAAATTTTATATAATAAGAGATCTTGAAATATAGAGATTTTTTTTTCTGAATGGGATCTGATACATTACTAGTACCTAGTAATAATATTTGATATTTAATTAATAAATCATGAGGATTTATGTCTTAAGCAACACATTTATGAACATTGTTGTGAGAAAAACCAGGAGAAAAAGAGAGAGACCTTCCTACCTCTGGTTCATACTCTATGGACTTCTATATATATTTTCAGATCACTTATCTAAAACTGTATTATATATTTACTTGTACATTGTCAGTTTTCCCCCACAAGAATGTAAACTCAATAAGAGCAGATTGCCTTGTTCACTGCTGGATCTCCAAGGCCTAGAACAGTGCCTGGAAGTGCTCCATAATGCTTTTTAATACAGAATGAGAGCATAAGAGATTTCCTGGATTCGAATCCTATCTGTGTCTAACTGTTTCCTTCTCCAAATACACCCCACCCCAAGTTCCTAACACTGCAATGTTAGTCACTGCCTCAGTTTCACTTTAAAGATGTGAAGAAAATATGTTATGAATGGGTAAGAAAATACCACATTACAGCCTCCTGAAGACAAAAACTTACATATATGTAAGATATGCAAAGATATATTCATATCCCAATAAATAAAGAATTCCTGACCTAATAATGGGACATTCACAAACATTTGTTGAATGAATTCACAAACATTTGTTGAATGAATGAATGAATGAATGACCTTTGTTCACACAGACTAGCAGAGTTAGTATACAAATACAGATCAAATTGTTTCCCAAGTGTTTATTCTTTCTGATGGGTCACAGTGACTTCGGTGGGGAAATGGGGTTTTGCAACAATGAAAGAGAAAAATTAAAAACAAAACCAAAAATGAACACAAGAATAAAGAGACAGGTACACCTCAGAAGATCCTAAGGACTTTCATGTGATGACAACCATAAAAATGTTCACAATGTGATCCTGAATCATTAAGATGAGTTCACATGGAGCATACTATTCTTGGCTAAAAAGAGAAGTACACCTTGTTCTAAGAAATATCTATCTTCTAATTTTTTTTTAAATACTCTTTAAAGAGCACATGTTTATCTAGAAAATGGAACTGCCCAGAATGACACATTTCTTTTTTTTTTTTTAAGATTTTATTTATTTGACAGACAGAGATCACAAGTAGGCAGAGAGGCAGGTAGAGATTGAGGAAGGGAAGCAGGCTCCCTGCTGAGCAGAGAGCCTAATGTGGGATCCCAGGACCCTGGGATCATGACCTGAGCTGAAGGCAGCGGCTTAACCCACTGAGCCACCCAGGCGCCCCAGAATGACACATTTCTTAAGGGCTCCTGGTAGACAAGTTTTGTTTTTACTAAGACGGTATGGCTCTTTGTTCTTTCTGATCACATCTTGTCTTATAGTTTCTAACGGAGTCGTTGGCTCTTGGAGACAAAGTTCACATTAACATTTACTTATTTCAGTAGTCTGACACAGTAGCAGGCACCAAGCGGGTGTCAAGTAAACACTCGTAGAAGGAAATATTTGGAAAGTAGAGTTCACATGACAAAGTCAATATCCAGAGCAGAAACAACACTTAATATGCAATTGCTTCTATGGGCAACTTTCTCCACAATATGCCTGAAATGCATTAATTTTCACACTTTATGATGTAAATACTAATATTATCCCATTTTACAGATAAAAAACTGAAGCTAAGTGGCAAGTTACTTCCTCCTGAGCACCTGATAACTGGGAGGATGGCCAGTCTGGAGTCTAAAGGATTTGGTTTCAGAGTCTCTGGTCTGTTAATTACAAAGTTAACGACTATGGGCAAGTTATTCCACCTCCCTCTAAACCTCAATTTCCATATCTGAAACAGTGAAAAAAGGGATAGGACCTCTCTCAGGCAAGAAAGAAGGTCTTGGAGTCTTACCATGGAAGGTCACTCTACTTCCTCAGCAAGGGGCAGTAGGTGTCATGCTTAAAAGTTCAACAGCACTACCTGACCCACAATCAGAAAATACAAATTCCCTGTCCGTACCTCCCAAAGATTCTCTTTCAGAATATCGGGAATGAGGCTCAAAACCTGCACTTTAAAGAAATTGCCTGTGCGAAGATACAGCTTGGGGATTCACCTACATTCTAATCCCTTTAAGACTGTTATAAAAAAATGAAGCACCTTGATAAATCTACATTTTCTCCAAATATCCACCCTCACACAGGCAAAGTATTATCACAGTCTTGTTCACGGAAATGTGTTTTTATCAGCTAAATAAAACAGCATGGTGTAATAATTACAGTTAATATTTTTAATACATCCTCCATGCTAGGCATCATTCTTAATGCTTTATGGATATTAACTCACTTAATCCATCCAACAGCCCATGATTAAGTTTGACTCTCTTAAACTTCATTTTATAGATCAGGCAACTGAGGCACAGAGAACATAAGTAACTACCCCAAAGTACACACTCAGTACATGAGGGCAGCAAACTCAACAGGCTGGTTCCAGAGTCTGTGTTTCTCTCACACTGGGCAGACTCTCCCAGGGACAAGCAGAGGTCAGAACCCTGGCTTTCAGGTGATCTTAGTCAAGTCCCTGCTCCTCTCTGGGATTCAAGTTCCCCTTGAAGGGGGGGGGCTGCCCCTAGTGATCTTTCAGGCCCCCTGGTCCGAAAATCCTATCATTCATTTTATAGGAGCTTTTTGACCTTGTTATCTGAAGGTCCAAGGCTCTAGAATTACTGACAGTAAGACACGTTCTCTCTTCTAGAACTGCCCCATTATTTTTTCTTTACCTGCCAAGTCAGAAAACTCTCCTCTGAGTCGCTTGTCCTTTGTTCTTTCTTCTTGGTGAGAAAACCAAAGACACTTCAGTCTAGAACTAGTGGGGAGATCTGTCTCCACAGACTTCCTTCTGAGTCCTGCTCTTTTTGTAATCAGGTTTCTAAACTGCTTCCACCTGAGCCTGTTCGAACCTCATTACTCTCCCAAAGAGGCCCACCAGCTTCTTGTCCCTGCTTTCTTATTCCTTTGAG
The DNA here is from genome assembly GCF_002288905.1 of Enhydra lutris kenyoni. Taxonomy (NCBI): domain Eukaryota; kingdom Metazoa; phylum Chordata; class Mammalia; order Carnivora; family Mustelidae; genus Enhydra; species Enhydra lutris. Next base: position 2,641,003 of record NW_019154086.1, read on the forward strand.
CAACAGTTCTCTTCAGACCTAGTTTGTCCTCAGCCACATCTTCCCAGACTGTCCTCCTTACGCTTCTACTTCTGTGTTGCCATCCCCTTCCACGCTTCAGCTCTCAGGCTTCTCTTAGCCTCGTGTTTCTCAAATCTGGCTACCCACTGGGATACGTGGCAGGGGGGAGGGGGCTAAAATACAGATGCCTGGGTGCGACCCCAAACCAATTAAATCAGAATTTTGAAGAACAGAATCTGGGAAGGAGCATTATGGAAAAATTTAGAAGTCTCACAGGAGATTCCAATGTGTGGCATTGTTAAGCATCACTGGTGTCTAGTGCTGGTGATTCTCTAGTGGGGGGATAAGCAAATTGGAATCACCTGAGCAGCTGGCTCCTCCTTACCTCCAGGGAGGGAAGTCTGGGCATGAGAGGCAAACAAGGAGCCACCTTCCAGGTGGTTTGGAGAAGCCCCTTGATAAAACAAATTTTTAGCTCAACCTCTCAAAGCAAGATGGATACTGTACCTTCCTCTGACTCACCTGTGGCTTCTCACTGCATCTTGCACCAAGTTATTATTTTTAATCATGATGGGTAATGCAGAGCTCTGTCTGGACTAACTGGCTAGGGAAAAGGATTCCCCTTTCCGGTCAAAGTTTCATTTTCCCCTATGTGTAAAAGAAGGTAATTGGATTACTAGATAATCACTAAGCTTCCTTCCTATTTTATTACTCTTCAATTTTAAGGCCCCAAACCTATTTTTCCTCAACTCTTACATGACCAGCCCTAGTTCTTTCTACATTCAGCAGATGCCAGATGATGACATCAGGCAAACCTCTTCCCAGCCCCTGGTGAAGACGGCCCACCGCAAGCCAAGACCAGGGCTGCAAAGGTTTTTTTTTAAACTTTCTCACCACACCAAGAATGACTGCTGCCCCAGGCTTAGTTCAGGCCTCTGGGTCATCACAGGTCCTCCCTACAGTGTCCCCTGACAGTGACCCCATCGGACACAAGTCCCTCTCCACATTTCTAGGCTTTCCGCCTTTTGCGGGAAGACAGCCCGGGGAAGCACAGGAGCTGGTTACAGGCTGACTGCAGTGGGGCCCTGGATGTCTTCTTCTGTTTGCTCACTTTGTCTTAGAGGGAGATGGACTAGTCTGTGAGGAAGTGCTGGCTGACGAATGTGTGGCAGAGATGCCATAGCCCAAGTATCTCCCTTTCCCTCCCTACCAGCTTTCAGGTGGGAGATGCACCACCTAAACATGTAGGAGACAATGGTCCCTAAGGCCACTTACACTGATCTCTTGTCTAGGTACTGTGTACGAGTATGTGGTCCCCCCCCCAACAAGTAATTAGAACATACCTCAAATAATAATGATAATAAAAATACTAAAATTAATATTTGACAAGATGAAAAATTACAGTGAGGCATGTTTGTGGGTTTTGACCTGCCCTCCAGTAGCCATATCCTCTCCCTCTTTGCCCTAGCTCCTTGACTTTTGAATTTGGGAATGGAGAAAAGAGAAAAGGAAAAAAAGAAAAAAAAATTTAGCAAGAATATTTTAGTCAATCTGCAAAATACAGGGCTTTGAGTCAGAGGTTGGTGGTGAGGGGATGAAATATTTGTGGCTTGAGTTTGCTGGGGAGGATGGGTTTGGGGCAGGGTTTGGTGGAAAACTGGAGAGAAAAATAAAAAAGAAAGGAACAAGTGTGTACCTCAAGGCTATGAGCTGGCTCTTCTTTAACATCCTTCCAAAGACCAAAAAAGAAAAAGAAAAGAAATTTAAAAGAACAGAATTCCACAAATATGAAAAATGAAAATTCTTTTAAGCTGCATTTGCTTGTTCTGTGCTTCTTAAAATCCATCCCAGTTAGAAAGTCAACCTAGACTGGCCATAGTCTCAAAGGGATAGGAAGCATGATGACATTAAAGACATTTATCTGCATTTCAAAACAGGAGATTTCAAAACTATTCACAGAGAACAGGAGAGGCATAATTCCACAGAGAAAGACTTTCAAAGGAAAGCTGGCTGAAGAAAAGTGCACGACTCTCAAGTGATACAAAGTTCTATCAACTACCAGCCCCTAAACTACTGTTGTCTATTTCTGGAAAGCACTTTGGAGCAGCCTTGTGTGTTGGTTCAGGACAGTCAATGGCAGCTCTCATATCACCGGGGCAGAGTCGAGACTACATGGCCTATCAAGCTAGAAATACTTACTGTTTGACCTTCTATAAACAAGTTTGTTGACCATGACCCCAAAAGCAAAAGTTTAACTGCATCATCATGAATATTTCAAATGACAAAGGAGGCCCAGGGTGAGTGTGTTGGCGGGCCAGGTGGAATGCTTATAAAAACGGTTTGGAATAGAAAAAGATTTCTTTCTTTTTGGTTTTAATTTTACTTATTTGTTTCTTAATTTTAATTCAATTAGCCAACAGATAGTGCATCGTTCGTTTTAGATGCAGTGCTCAACAATTCATCAGTTGTGTATAACACCCAAGGCTCATCATATAAAAAGATTTCTAACAAACTAGGTGGCAAAAGAACACCTGTAGAAGGGTAAAGTATGGGTACAGCATCAGGGAGACAAACAGGATGTGATGGCTACTGTGGGAACAAACTCAGAAGCTCATGACTCAGAAGGAGCTGAGCCGAGCCAGGTAATGCTACGGGCTGCTTCTAAACCATATGACCTATGAGAAAGGACAAAAGGAAGTATGGTTACCAGGAGCAGCATGGTTCTCTGGTCACTGCAACGTCGTGGGAATCCTGGGATTTCCCTCCAGACCTTTGGTAATCAGTGATGTCAAACTTCACCCCGCCTTGATGCTTCCGACTCATCCTTGGGGCTGATTCTGTTACAGATAAGTACTTCTGTTTTTCTAATAGACAGCCTCTGTCCATCAGAGCATCCCCTTAATGTTGTTATCTGTCTTTATCAATTTTTAATTTTAGCTTCTCGGAGAGAGAGGGAAACAGCAGATCATACAGCAAGCTTTCTCCTTTTCCCACATAAATGCATTTCTCAATGCTATCTTTTAACATATATATTATTCCCCATTACTACTAATTCTGTCTTCCCTTTCTAAGCTCAGTGTGAAGACTGACTTTTGGAGGGTGGATCTGATTTCAGGCTAAAAGGAAAGAGGAAATGAAGACACCTTCTCTAAGGCACAGGGCTTATCCAGTGCTGAACAGATCTCCGGACTAACTCTCAGATTTTACAAAAGCAATAAATGATTTAGGAATCGGACAAGCATGATGACTTTTGATTAACGAGACTAACCTCATTTACATTGGATATTTATTTATTTGTCTATTTATTTATTTTTAAAGATTTTATTCATTCATTTGAGAGAGAGAGAGAGACAGAGAAAGCACAAGCAGAGGAAGAAGCAGAGGGAAAGGAAGAGGAAGAAGCAGATCACGGGGGAAGCTGGGTGCCTGACATGGGGATGGATCCCAGGACCTGGAGATCATGACCTGAGCCGAAGGCAGATGCCCAACCATCTGAGCTGCCCAGATGCCCAAACTTGGATACTTATAACCCCGATTTCAGATATTCTCTGTGCCCCTCAGGCTTGTGAGGGCACATTATGACTACATTGAGCATAGAAAAATTCAAATTTAGCCTATTTGTGTGAAAAAAAGCTATAGGAGCAGCTGTCTAAAAGAGTATAACTTCTCACTCACCATTCTTCCCACCTTCTCTTAGGAGAAGTCAGCTGTTATCTGGAGCTATGTTTTCTACATCTTACTTATCAAAGCAACTTCATTCATTTCTTTATTTTTCAAGGTTATTAAGTTTGTTGCAAATATGGTGTGATACCCTCTCTCAAGAGAATAAGTGACTTGATCCATAGGAAAGATGATATTTAGTATATTATCTGTTATGAGATGATCTGTGATTGGTGCAGACGAGGGCATGTGTTCCCTGGTCTAGACGGTTATTAAATGGTAGTAGCAACAACTTACTTAATTTCAGGAATGCCGAAATATGGGAGCAGTTTAAGGGTAGAGCACACTGTGCGCGTGTGTGTGCATATGTGTACATGTGTGTCTATTCACATGCTTTGTTTTGTACATGTGTATATTTATGTTTTAGCAAGTTATTGCAATAAATGGTTATGAATTAAGTGTAAAGATTCTTGGAGATTCTGATAACTCACTCTTAAAGGCAACAAGGTTTATGACAGGTAGATGGACTGAAGAGAAATTTTGGAATAGATTAGTGCCATAATGGGAAAGGAATGTGAATAAGAAAACTATTTTTTTTTAAAGATTTCATTTATTTATTTGAGAGGGAGAGTGAGAGAGAGAGTGAGGAGAGGACAGAGGGGGAGGGAGAGAAAGGGAGAGAATTCTAAGCAGACTCCACACAGAGCATGGAGCCTCTAGTGGGGCTCCATCCTGAGATCATGACCTAAGCCAAAACCAAGAATCGGCTGCCTAACTAACTGAGTCTCCCAGGTGCCCCAATAAGATAACTTTTTATTCTGAGTAATTTTCAAAGATTTGGCTATAAAATTCAGGCTACCGTAAAATCCATCAGATCTGTCACTGTAAGCGTTACAGATTTCTTACTTCACCATTGTGTTGAGTGAGACGTAAGCTGAAAAGTTCTTTTTCTAATGAAACCAGTTCACTGTTGGTACAGAATTGGGGTGGGGGGGAAGTGTGGTAATTTCTCTCTCTTTAATAGAGAAGTGATCATGGAGTAACAGTTCCATGATATTTTGGAACTCAAAGTAAGTGAAAGATGACATAAAAATATGTCATTTATCATATTGTTCCCACAATATGTTTAAAGTCCTGTGACTGGGGCCTCTGGGTGGCTCAGTCAGTTAAGCATCTGCCTATACTCAGGTCATGATCCTGAGGTCCTGGGATCAAGCCCCGCACTGGGCTCCCTGCACAGCAGGGAGCCTGCTTCTCCCTCTCCCTCTGCTGCTCCCCCTGCTTATGCTCCCTCTCTCTTTCTCTCTTTCTGTCAAATAAATAAATAAAATCTTTTGAAAAAAATGTCCAATGACAGAGAATCTAAGAAAATCTTAGATTCATGTAATGATGTAAATTCATTACAATACAATTGTCTTGACAAATATGGTATCCCTTGGGTTTTGACCTCACTCAAGAAAAGAGAGAAAAAACATATATTTTATGACAGGGAGCATTATATATGAAGAGGAAGTATATAATATAATTAAAAATAAAGATTCTAGAGGCCCATGATGGGAGCATTGGGAACCAACTGGGAACATGAACTTCGGAATCCTGATTTTGCCACAGGACAGATGTTTGACCTTGAGCAAGTTATATACAAGCTTCCTAAACCTTAGTTTCTCATCTGCAGAACAGGGATACAAATACCTAACGCTGTATGTTGCAGTAAGAGTAAAGTGCCTGGTCTAGATCCTGACAGGTACTCAATAAAATGTAGGTAATGGTTATCACTGTTCTAAACTGTGGTCTGATTCCCATCCCCTGAGAATGATGAGTCACAGCGGTTGTAATGAGGAGAATGTTTCAGTTCCTTGGATACTCACAGTTATTTCTCAAATGGTTTTATGGTCTCTTGATTTTTTTTTTTAAACAAAAGGAAAACAACCCAAGCCACTGCACAGAAATTTATATGTGATAAATCTTCACAATTTTGCACTAAGATTCATTGTGGTATATGTACAGTACGCGAATTCTTCACATGGTTATCTGCTTTGATTTTTACCATAGGATTCATATGCCATGACATCTGGGCCCAAAACCACCACAGGGATGGTCTCAGACTCAGCATTCATGAGCTTATTAAGGGTCCAGAGTCACTGGCTGTCAGCATCAGATGTAATCGCAATTATATTCAGCTGACAGATACATACCTACTAGGTCTTCGTGTTGATCAAGGCACATTCCCTGAAACAAAAGCAATGTGTTCATAGAGAGACCAAATGTATCCTCCCTCGCTGACCAGAAAATGTCCTATGTGATCCTTGTTTTAGAGTAAAAGCTAACTACAATGGAAAAATAAATGCCATAATCTCAAAACCAATGTCACAGTCAAATTTTACTTCTCACTGACACAAAGTCTTAGGAGGACATTTCCTTCCAAGCAACTCCCCTGTGTAGCTATCCTATAAGCAGTGACTCAAAGATCCAGAATCCTTCCACCCAGGCCAGGCAATTCTCTAGGGCCTCAAAAACCTCCTCTGGGTTCTTCTATCCCGCCTTAAGTAAAGAGAGGAGGGAAGAAAAGTAAAAGGGAGGAGAGTAGAGAAGAGAAGAGAGGAAGGGAGAAAGCATAGGAAGGATCTTATGGTTATTTATGGTAATCTTATGGTAATTTAGGAAGTCGGGGAGTAGCAAGGAGAGCTCCCGTCCATATTGCATTGGTTAGAACAAGTTACATAGCCACCTTAACTTTAAGAGAAGATGGAAAGTACAGTCATTTGTGGAAAATAAAACAGTTTGGTAAACACACACCAACAAATCTTCCTTCCTTCCTTCCTTCCTTCTTTCTTTTCTTTTCTTTCTTTCTCTTTCTTTCTTCCTCTCTCTCTCTTTCTTTTTCTTCCCTTCTTTCTTTCACTCATCCCTTCTTTCTTTTTTTTTTTTTTTTTGACTTTGGTTTTGGGTTTCAGATCACGTTTTTCTAAAAAGATGACTTTGATATGTGTATGTGTGTGTGTAAAGCTGATTCAGTTCTGAGATGCATGCTGAGTAAGATCTTTGACGCCTATTTACCCACCCCTTTTTTTTTTCATACTCCCTCCTAAGTACCTAGAGGCCTCTTGTTTTTGAGAGAACTTTGGAAAGATGTAAAGATAATCTCTAAGCAAGGGAAAACTATCAAAGACTGTGGTGCACACCAATGAGACAGAAAATCTTGAAAGAGAGCTTGAAGAACAAGAGGAGTCCCTCAAATAGCACTGAAGTTTACTAAAGGAAACGTCTCAAGATTTCTGAGCACCTGACTTACAAACATATACCTTAATATATAACTCTGTCAAAGCAAGATTTCTTTCTTGTTTGTTTTCCTGTACTTGTATTTTCAAAAAATATTTTATTTGTTTTTTGAAAGAGAGAGAGAGAAGGAGCAAGAACAGGAGAACGGGGAGAGAGAGAAGGAAACTCTGCTGAGCGGGGAGCCTGAGTCAAGGGTGAGGCTCAATCCCAGGATCCCAGGATCAGCCAAAGGCAGACGCTTAACCGGAGCCATCCTGGCACCCTGTACTTAGGTTCGGAATGTTGATATCCCTGCAATGAGCCTGCACTATGTGAAGGGATGACTCCTGGGACCAAAGCTGAGACCTAATCTCTTTGCAGATGTCTCTGTAGGCTTTCAGGGCAAGCAGAGCACCAGGGTTAGGAGAGAACACTGGGAACATGAACACCTTTTCAAATGTCATGGCAAGGAAGATGAGCACAGAAGAAGAAAATACATTTAGAAATAGTCCTTTTCCACATTCCAACTTGTGAGAATACTGTTATCATAGATCACACATACACACACACACACAATTCCAGGCACATGGTGTCTTTAATTTAATTATAGGTAACAACAGCATACCACTGAATATCCATGAGTATCTCTTATAAACTGGAGAGCTGGAACCCAATTCTACCCAAGTTGTTTTTAGATTTCATCTGTGTTATGCAAAAATGAAACCTTTAAAAATATACTTTGGAGAGAATATAAGACAAAGCTTTAACCACTCACCACTCTTTCCACAGTGGACAAAATCTTTTCACTTGATAAAATATTTCCTAAGTAGTGATTTGTAAAATTTCTTTAAAAACTGATTTGTACTTATTGGCATGTTTATTAATATATGCAGTTGTCAAGATTATGAAAGTATCAGTTGCAATTATAGAAAGGGATATAAAAATTTTTCAGAAAATAGGTATCTGGTATAATATTAGAACTTTAAAATGGCTCAATTACCTCTGCATATGAAATTATAGTTCGTGTGTAAGTTAGTCATTCATTTTTAGTATTTATAAGAGAAAGATTTGAAATATATTTTGTCATTTTATGGCAACCTTCAAAATCTGCTCCTTTCAAATTTCAATGAGAAAGTAAGTCAGGGAGATGGGAAGCTTGACTTTGTGAAGTTGCAATGGGATCAGCCCCCTGGGGGTGGGGGAGCACATTTGAGACTGCTTCCTAGTGGTTGGGGATAAGACAAATTTGTTTCAAGTGAAGGAGACTCCTCTCAGGAAAATGAGCTATTTGTCCAAGAACTCAGACACCAAAGGGGAAGTATCAAAGGCTAGCTTTCAGTCCCGTTGAAAACCAGATGCTCTTGGGTAGAATGTTTACTCAAGCACTGATAACCAGGCTCTTCTCCACGTGTTAAAACAAGTTCGCAGTTTGTCCATTCATTCAGCAAACATTTACTGAGTACCTATTACTTGTCAGGCAGCATGCTAAGTGCCAGAAACACAGAGAATGAATCAAATGCTATAAGAGCCCAAGGGTAGGGGTGGAGATGCAGGGGTCATCAAACGCATATTAAGGAATGAGGTCTGTGAATCCCAATACATAACTGATCTTTAAGTCAAATAATAAGGAATTCCAATCCTGACTTATCATCCTATGGTATGGTGGTCTGGGGCAATTCCTCACAAACCTAGCTCTTTCTTAGAGCTATAAGGTATGGCAATAATGGAGCCCCCCAACACCCCTGAATTTATAAATCTACCCCATTATATCAGATATCTTCAATGGCTCCCTATCAAATTTGAAGTCCAAATTCAAGGGCACAGCTTTGAAGATGCTTGATGATCTAATCTTATAATAAAGTAGAATTCATAACCTAGTCTTAATTTCTGAAATAGTTCTAGCATTTTATGGCCTCCTTCTTTGCTTACTTTGCTTTCTTTCAATCATAGTCGTTTACACATCAGTGACCTAGCTAATCTTTATATCTCACCTTCAATACAATTCTTAAGAAATATTTCCTACCCTTCTCCAGTCAAAATAAACCTATCTTCCATATTTCCATGGCAAACTACTAGCTCTTACTGTCTTCTGCTTTGTGCAATAGTTGCTAACATGTCTGTTTCCATTCCTTATAACTGAGAACAAGGACAATGTACTGATATATCTCAATATCCACCACCATACCTATGAGTAATGTTGGTGCAAGGCATGACTTCAATAAATGTACATTAATTTGAATTGCTCTCTATTTTCCTTGTCCAGTTTGGATCCTAAAACTCTCCAAAAGAAACTCAAGTTCTGCCTACGAGCTAGCTACCACATTTTTCCTGGGGCATCCAGACCCTCTCTACTTTGATCCTTCATACTCTTGTTCTTTCTCTGTCCATCCACCAACACCCAGATCAACGGCCTCTTATTACAGAGATTCCACCAAACCACCTCTTTCACTCATACTTTTTACTCAAGCCCAGGGGTCACAAATTCAAATGCCCATAAGCACAAGACATATAACATCAATGCAAGAATCCAACTGGTATAAAATAAGAAACAGATGGACCCAACTGAAGACAATATGTCCACATAAAGGCAAGTAGGTTATTATTTTTCTAATTGCCAGATAATTAATATTGTGTATCTTATAATATAGTCATAATGCTACCACCTTAACACAAGGCAACACTCTCATCCTCACTAAATTCTACTCTCTGTACCTTTGCAATTTTTTTTTTTCCTCCACCTGAAGTGCCTCTGTCTTTATCTATCTTTAAAGACATGGAGCTAGTATTACTTCCTCCCTTGAATCTTCTCCAATCCCTCCAGGTAGAATTTACAATTTTTTTTTTTTTCTTACCATCCTTCTCATGATACCTTTTTAACAGCACTTGTCTACCATTTGTCAGAGCCACACCTCACACCAGTCCTACTAGCACACATTAGTTCTTTCTTACATTTTCATCCCCCACCTCCCTCAGCACTGTGCTGGACATGGACACACAAATATATCCTGTATATACCATTGAATTAAACCCTAACCTTTGTGTCATCCTTCTCCTGAACAGTAGCAACTGGGTTCTTGACTTTAAATTCTATAAGGTAGGTTTCTGAAAAGCACTACACCCAAACGATGGACAGGAAAATCTATGTTTCAGATGATGAGGTCATGGTCCTTGTCTCAACTAGAAGACTGGTAGCAACATCAAGGTCAAAGCCTTATCTCTGACAACATAAGACCCACAGAGATTTAGTTGCCTTAGACTTGGCCACCATTACTGATGAGTTTACACAATACTTCACACTCTCCAAGAGAACAGAAAGGCACTCTAATTGATGAATACATTCTTGATATTGAATTTATTTATAGTTTTTGGAGGGGAGAGAGAAGCAGTTTGGTGAGTGTGCTGTTAAAACTCTAGGAACTTGGCAGCGACCCGTGCACAGGAATTCCCCCTGCTTTGCATTTTACCACTGCTGTGATTTGTAGACATCACTATTTAATGAACCACACAGCTGTGCAAGAAGAGCAGGAGGCGGGGTTTGGCAGTGAAGGGTCAGCAGGAAATCTGGCAATCATGTCCTCTGGAATTTCCCTAATTCTGTCAAGCCGCCCCTCCTTCCTTTGCCCTCCTCCAGCTGAACCTTCAGTCACTCTCCAAAATGATCATTTTAATTACACAAATAACCAAGCAGAAAAAATGCAGTATAAGTCTTGCCCTTTAACTCAACTTTAGCAAGTATATTTTTGTAAGTCCAGGAACTAGAGTGGCCAAAATTGCAAGATAAAATAAGAAATGATCCAGATCTTCAGCTAAAATTGTAATGGAAACATTGAGGGAAGCGAAAAAGAAATCTCTTTCGATAATATTATAAATTATTTTTTAATTAAATTAGCCCTGCCCTTTCCTATTTTAGCTGCAAACAGAAGTTTCCAAAGCAGCAATCTGAAAGGTGAGAAAACTGTGGTGTCCTGTGAAGCTGAGTTTTGTAGTAAGGTTCAAATCCTAGTGCAGTAACTTATATATCTTGAGAAACAGATGAGTTAATGTGGCCTCTTTGAGCTATGTTTTCCTCCTCTATGACATGGGGATAATAGGATATATCCACTGGGGATGTTAGGAGGGTTAACCTGAGGAAGTATGTTTACAAGGTCTGACACCTAAGGACACTCAGTGTGGTTTCTCTTTACCTTTCCTCCTTCATCCCATTCCCCCAACACATCCATACACCTCCATGACTTAATAGTAGCACGTAGGTCCAGTGATAATAGACTTCTTTTTAAAACATAATAAGTTCAAGTAAGTAGTTGATGTCTGAGATATCTTCCTAAGTAAATGATATGATAATGATGTCTTTATTTCAATAATTCAAAGCATTTATCAATACATACACTTATTCATTTCCAAAGCATTCCTATAAAGTATAAGTTCACAAGTATCCATCCTATGGATAGAGAAAACAGGAACAAGGGTTAAGTTGTATGACCCAAATCCTTAAAGGAGACCTATAATCCTTGACTTTTATCATTCCTTATGGTAGCTTTCCCCATATTATCTCAAAGAATCCTCTGCAGAGTTTTAAATCAAAGACAAGACTGAAAATTCAAGAAATGCTTACTGAAGACATCATAAATAAAAAAAAGCAACTGTGATTCTTAAATAAAGAAAAAACAAACCAATGTTCTATTCACTATATTTCATTGAGAATAAATAACATAAAGCACTATTAAATAAGGATGAATTTAAAACACAGACAAGTTAATCTTTTAACATTATACTTCAGCTTTAGATTTTTATAACCATAATGGAAAAAAGAAAAATAATACGACAAAGGAACAATGAAAGGGTTAGATAGAAATGTAATCTTCATGTTAGCCAGAGGCTTGTGAAGTAAAGCTATCACTAACTCAAAGATTCAACTCTTTGTGGGGAAAAAAGGCCATTTAGATTAGAAGTTGGAAAACATCACAGTTTGTTATAATGGTCTTTGGCCCATTTGTTCCCCACACTCCTGCATGTTCTCCCTTTTGTAATCTGTTTACTGTGATCAGCAAACACACTCTAAGGATCTGCTCTATGTCAGGCACTCCCAGCCACTTTGGCATACCATACCTCAGCAAGCCTATGTCTTTTGAGTTTTTCCTCGGAGGTTAGATGTATTCAAGCCAGAGAAGAAATTAAGCAACCAAACCAAATGGTTTTTATATGCCCTTGGTCAGAGTGTGGATTTTGGCATCAAATTTACAAGTGACAGAACTGAAAAACAGTTTCTGGCTAATGAGCGAAAAAGGAAACCAAAAGATAATGGTTTCTTTTAGATCTTTGTTCATAAAACAACAAGTTGGTGTTGGTAACTGTAAATGAATATATTTCTCATAACTATGAACACTGACAGAGAAATTATTTGCCAAAACTGGTTAAATAGTTAAAGATAGCACATAGAATTATTGGAGTTTAATGTCAGTAATCATTTTCTTATATTGTACCTATTGTCAAGGCTGTTTTCAAAGATTATTAATCTACTGATCAAGATCATGAAGTCAGGTTAGAGGGCTAATGGCAACTTAAGAAAAGAGAGGGAGATCTAGGTTCTTTCCATAGTTTGGCTATTGTAGACATTGCTGCTATAAACATTCGGGTGCACGTGCCCCTTATATACACAATGGAATACTATGCAGCCATCAAAAGAAATGAAATCTTGCCATTTGTGACGACGTGGATGGAACTAGAGGGTATCATGCTTAGCGAAATAAGTCAATCAGAGAAAGACAACTATCATATGATCTCCATGATATGAGGGAGAGGAGATGCAACATGGGGGATTAAGGGGGTAGGAGAAGAGTAAATGAAACAAGATGGGATTGGGAGGGAGACAAACCATAAGTGACTCTTAATCTCACAAAACAAACTGAGGGTTGATGGGGGGAGGGGGGTTGGGAGAGGGGGGGTGGGGTTATGGACATTGGGGAGGGTATGTGCTATGGTGAGTGCTGTGAAGTGTGTAAACCTGGCGATTCACAGACCTGTACCCCTGGGGATAAAAATATATGTTTATAAAAAATAAAATTAAAAAAAAAAAAAAGAAAAGAGAGGGAGAGAATGAGCAATTATGTAAGTACTAGAGATGATTTTGGAATGGGATAAATCACAAGGGAATAATTGGAATATATCAGATCCCCTTGCACATAGTATGGGTATCATTTTATGAAATTTTGTGGCTCAACTTATAGATGATTATGTGTGCACAGTACACATATGCTATATAAACAGCATACTTTTATTATGACTAGTGACCAAAGATATTGAAAGACCATTCTACAGAATAGTTAAGATACATTTTTAAATTCATATTTTTTCTTTCTTTTCTTTAAGATGTTATTTTTAAGTAATCACAACACCCAACGTAGGGCTTGAACTTACAACCCCAAGATCAAGAGTCTTATGCTCTACCGACTAAGTCAGCCAGGTACCCCTAAGATCTGTTTTTACTTAGCAGTAAGTTTCTACTTACATATGTATAGCAAAAATTTTTAAGTATATAATGGGTTGTAAGTTTGTTTTACTTACTTTAGTTTTATTTTTAATTGAGATATAATTTACATAAAACAAAATATTAAATTCAGGTATACAGCATGATTTGATACTTGTATAGATTATAAAATGATCACCACAACAGATCTCTTTTACATTTATCACCATACATAGTTATTGAATTTTTCCCTTGATGAGAACTTTTAAGATTTACTCCCTTAGCAAATTTCAAATATGAAACACAGTACTATTAACTATAATCACCATGCTATTCAATGTATCTCCATGATATATTTATTTTATAACTAGTAGTTTGTGCCTTTTGCCTCTTTTCACTCATTTTGCTTACCTTTCCCCACCTACCATTGGTAACCACAGATCTATTCTCTGTATCTATGAGTCCTGCTATTTTTATTTTCTTCCTTTTTAAAAATATTCTTACAGAAGTATTTCTCTTTCTCTGTCTGAGTTATTTCACTTAACAAAAGGCCCTCAAAGCCCAGCCATGTTGTCACAAATGTCAATATTTCATTCTTTTTTAATGGCTGAATAATATTCAATTGTATATATTTATACCACATCTTCTTTATCCATTCATCTATTGATGAATACTGGTAGTCTCCATATCTTGGTTATTATAAATAATGTTGCAATGAACATAGGCGTGCATAAATCTTTTCGAGTTAGTGTTTTCCTGTTGTTCAGATAAATACCCAGAAGTGAATTGCTGGATTCTATTCTAGTTCTATTTTTAGTTTTTTGAGGAAACTTCATACTGTTTTCCATAGTGGCTGCATCAATTACATCCCCACCAACAGTGCACAGGTGTTCCCTTTTCTCCACATCCTCAACAATGCTTGTTATTTCTTGTCTTTTTGATCACAGCCATTCTAATAGCTATGAGGTGATACAGCATTGTTGTTTTTATTTGCATTTCTGATTTTTAAGTTATAATGCTTATAACATGAGTGTTAATATTTATATTATTATGATAATATTACTTAATATTAATATTATATAGTATTTAATATAAACATTAATATTTATGATATTATTTTAATATTACTAATATTTATGATAATATGATCATCTTATTTTAAAAGTAATAATTTTCTGGGAAAATGATCTAAATTTTAAATTAGTGGCATTCTGCTTAAAAAGGTTTCACTATGAAATACCTAAAAGCAAAAATTTTAATGTACTATCATCATAAACACATCCATACCTTCTGAGACAGCAAACCTATGCCTGGAGTTATTTCCAAAGGAAAAACTTTGAGACAAAGACAATATATGAATGTACACAGATTATGACTATTATTAATAATCACAAAAAATATAACTCATCTAAAATTCAGCATGAAAGACTTTTTTTTTTTTTCATTATCTACCAGGAACTCTACATATTATAGTTTTTTTTTTAAGATTTTATTTATTCATTTGACAGACAGAGATCACAAGTAGGCAGAGAGGCAGGTAGAGAGAGAGGAGGAAGCAGGCTCCCTGCAGAGCAGAGAGCCCGATGTGGGGCTCGATCCCAGGATCCTGGGATCATGACCTGGGCTGAAGGCAGAGGCTTTAACCCACTGAGCCACCCAGGCGCCCCTACATATTATAGTATTATATGCAGTCATTAAAAGGATCACTCTGGCAAATTCAGAAAAGTATGTATATGATACATTTAATGTACATATTTTAATATGCACATTAAATGTATATATATGATACATTTATCTGTGCTGTAATTATAGCTATTCGAATATTATGCAAGCATCTAAGCTAAATATTGGAAGGAAACATGAAAATAGAAATGTTAAAATTGCTGGAGTCCTAAACTAACAGATTTTTTAAAAAAATTCTGTTTTTAGCCAATGTTATCACAAAACTGTGCTATTAAAAATTTTGAGGCACTTGGGTGGCATGTTCAGTTGAGTGTCTGACTTTGGTTTTGACTTGGGTGGTGATCTCAGGGTCATGGAATCAAGGCCTGTGTTGGGTTCGGTGTTAGCAAGAGTCGCCTTAGGATTCTCTCTCCCTCTCCCTCTGTCCCTCTTGCTTATGCTCTCTCCCCCTCTTTCTAAAATAAATAAATCTTTGAAGAAAGTTATCATAACTTAGTATGGTTCTAAAATATAACCAAGGTTGACAACAATTATCAGCAAGTTTCAAATTCTTTACACATTGCTAAAATCTTATGAAAGTGAGCTAGTAAGATTGCTTTCAAGGTAATCTAATGAAGCAAAGGAGGCAAGACCTATTATACGCAGTCAAGGATCTTGTCGTGTGTGTGACCCTCAGCAAGCTGTGAAGCAGCTTGGATTTGGGGGGCCTGTTTGGGTTTTCCACGAGGCAGCAGGGTTCTGGAGTCAGAACCACTCTGCTTTCAGCAATATTTCAAGCCCTCTCTGTGGACCTACCTTATCTATTAAACACAGCTGCTGATAACCTGTGTTCCTTGGTCTTTGAGAGTTTTACCTTTTGCCTGGCTGATAGTAGGATCTAGGTAATTCTGGGTCTGATTTATCGGTGTTAGATGGAGAAGTACACCAGCATCAGATGTATAGTTTGACATGTCACAAGACGCCGAGAGCCCACAGGCAGAAGATAGGAAGAGTCTCTAGGGCAAACCTAGAAATAAGGACTAAGGTCACAGTGGTAAGCCGATCTATTTTCCTGCCAAAATAATGCTTGCTGTAGCTGTCATCCTGTGTGCTAAATTATTTGGATCAGGGGATGGTAATGCTGAAACTAGGGAGTGACTAGAAAATATTACAATGTTCTATAGATTTTCTCCATATTTAAAAAGCTTATTTGAGAGCAAGGCGAGAAAACCCATGTCTTAGTAAACATGTTTGGAGAATATAGAATTAATAAATTCTTCTTCAGTTTTGATTTTTTTTTCTTTCTTTCTTTCTTTCTTTTTTTTTTTTTTTTTTTGAGGTAGGGGCAGAGGGAGAGAGAGAATGGAGCCTGATTTGGGGCTCAATCTCACCACCTTGAGATCATGACCTGAGCTGAAATCAAGAGTTAAATGCTTGACCGACTGAGCCAGCTAGGTGCTCCAAGAAATTCTTTAGTTTTGCAAGCCAGGTTAATGTAGGCCTTTTTTTCAGATGTTCTAGGCTCTGAAGTTCCACAACTACTGTTAAAGGACTGCTGGCATTGAGTTCATCCAAAGCAAACTGGTATTTCCCCCCTTGTGGAAACAATCTAAAGTGGCAGATGATCTCCTTCCAGGTCTATACCGGTGTTCCTCTCTACGTTTTGGCACGTAAAAAAAAGTTCTTTCACACACCTGGAGAATACACTGTACTCCTAGAAGGATTTTCCTTTACAGGGAGTCTGGAAAACAATAGGTTCCTTGTCAATTTTCCAGATATAAAATTATGTCTTATATTAAACCTTTTTTTTTTTAATTGAACTCTACACACTCTCTAGCCCACTGGAGGTTTTGATTTAACTCAAGGGTGGGAGGCATGACCTCTCTAGGTGAGAAAGGCAGCAGCTTTATGCTAAGGTACAACATCAGGTATAGTAATGACATCTGTTAAGCAACACCAAACATAACTAAGAATAAAGGATGCTGAAATATATTTTATATATATATGGCAAAAGTTTCTTGAGGTCGACAATCACTTGCTCTATAAGAATGACTTTCAAGAGTATGTAAACGTTGAAATGTCTCATATCACTGAAATATGCTGGGCACTTAAATGTTTGATCTTTCAGTTTATATGGAGCGGTTGTGCAGAAGGGGTGTGTCCGAGAATTAATACATTTGTTTAACCCCAGATGCATATTAGAATGATCTGGGAAGCTGTAAAATATCTATCTAAATAATTGATAGATAGATAGATAGATAGGTACATACATACATACATACATACATATATACATACATATTACATATCTGGTACATAGGTTCCAGATTCATTAAATCAGAATTTGGAGAGGTTAGGTAAAGATATCAGGATTTTTACAAACTCCCCAGGCAATTCTAAGGTGTACCTGGATCGGACCCTACTGGGTTAACAGATTGCAGAATATTAGAGGGAAAGAGTCCTGGGATAATCTTGTCCAATGCTTGTCCCTCGGGTTTATTTCTCCTCTTCCATGAAGAAAAGCAGTTCAACTTGTATTCATTGAAGTTGTCTCTGTTTCCCAGTAAAATTTTATTTGGGCAAAAAAAAAAAAAAGTTCTATTTAAGATAAAAACCCTAGACCAACTAACCTTCTCCTTGCATACATGAGACCCCAGGGAAGAGAACATACTCAAGGACGCCATGTTCTAGATAAGAGCTAATCCTTTGTTTCTTTATTTCTAGGTCATAGGGTTTTTCCTACTCCCCAGTAGTGCCTTGCTATTACTCCTCCTCTTCAATAGAAATAAATAGACATTCACACACCTAGCAATGATGATACCACTCTTGTGGTATTGATATTTTTGTTACAAATTAGGATGCTACCATATGGAATAATTTTATGGAATGATTTATTATTTGATGTTAATAGTGCTCATTCCGAGACATATGTGCTGCATACTAATGAGAACTAATGTCTTTAACACTTCCTGAGATAGGTGATTTACATGTTTGATTTCCTGGCCCTCTCTCTTTTGTCTCAAAGTCTTAAAAACGTCAACCTACAGGATGGGAGAGATATTTGCAAATCCCAGATCTGATAAAGGATTAGTATCCAAAATATATAAGAACTTATATATATATATATGAATATATAAATATTTAATATTAATTTAATATTAATATATATAAATATATAAAGAACTTATAACACTCAACACCCCAAAAACAATCCAATTACAAAATGGGCAGAAGACATAAATAGACATTTTTCCAAAAAAGACATCCAGATGGCCCACAGACACATGAGAAGATGCTCGGCATCACTCATAGTCAGGGAAATACAAATCAAAACCACGATGAGATACCACCTCACACCTGTCAGAATTAAAATCAACAATACAAGAAATAACAGGGGTTGCAGAAGATGTGGGGAAAGGGGAACCCTCTGGCACTGTTGGTAAGAATGCAAACTGGTGAAGCCAGTGTGGAAAACAATATGGAGGTTTCTCAAAAAGTTAAAAATAAAACTACCCTATGATCCAACAATTGTACTACTAGTTATTTACTGAAAGAATACAAAAATACTAATTCAAAGGGATACATGTACCCCAATGTTTATAACAGCATTATCTACACTAGCCAAATTATGGGAAGAGCCCAAATGTCCATCAGCTCTTGAATGGATAAAGAAGATGTGGTGTGTATGTGTTTCTGTGTGTGTGTGTGTGTGTGTGTGTGTGTGTATGTGTGTGTGTGTGTATATATATATATATATATATATATATATATATATATATATATATATATATATATACTAACAAAGCAAATGAGCATGGTGGGGAGAA